>NC_092054.1:38083581-38317092 GCF_003086295.3 Arachis hypogaea | reverse complement strand
AGTCCATCTGCAAAATCTTCGGAGAAAAGCGCCAGTTGGATAGCCCGTTCCACCTGCACATCTTGCATGCACCGAGGACGGTGCAATCTTTAAGTGGGGGAGGTCGATACCGACTTCCATGGGTTAGTCACTTCATATTTTAGCCAATGTTTAATTTTCTTTGTTAAATTAGTTGTTGCATTTGCATATTTGTTTGATTTTATGCATCTAGTTACTACTTGGTTAAAGTAATAAAATTCTTTTAAGATCCTATCTTTGAAAATTTCACTAATTTAAATTGAAAAAAAAAATCATTTTATGTTAAATTTGTTTGAAGTTGTATTTGGAACATGATTTTGAGCTAAAGAACACACAACCTGTGAGATTTGAGCTTATTTATATGGTTACATTATTTAACCATAAATATTTTATTCCTGTGTGTTTCCTCTCTATGATTGTAATCTATATTTTGTTCCAATCTATATGTCCAATATTTAATGTATTTACATGCTTGCATATGATTGAGGCCATTGTTTATTTTAGCTCACTTATCCCAATAAGCCTACCCTTTAAATCATCCTTGTCAGCTACTTTGAGCCTTTTAATCCCCATTTATTCTGTATTTTACCACATCACTAGCCTTAAGCAGAAAAACAAATTGAAAATCCCAAGTGAATCTTTGGTTAGCTTAAGATAGAAATTGTGCATCAACTAAGTGTGAGAAAAACTGTGGAACATGGTTAATAAGGGATGTATCATGTTTCTAATTTATTTGAATATTGAAAATTTGGAACCTACTCATGAAAAACTAAAATAAAAAAATAATGGAGAATCCATGTGCATTGATAAGTTATGTTTGCTTTTATGATTCAAAAAAAAAAGAAAAAGAAAAAAAATATATATATATAATATAAATAAATAAATAAATAAGGGGACAAAATTACCCCAATACTAAGTTAATGAAATATCAATACACATGTGACAAAAGTAAAGAAATATAAAAAATTTGGTACATGAGTATGGGAATCATACAAAAGTGGGAATTATGGGTAGCTAGGTATGATTTTAAAGTTTATAGAGTGTATGTATGTTAGGTGAGAACTTAGGTTAGTCAAAGATTCAAATTATAGCTCACTTAGCCATATATATATATCCTTACCTTTACCTTAGCCCCATTACAACCCTGAAAAGACCTCATGATGTTTGCATCTGTATGCTCTATATTTGTTGATTGGTTAGGTGAAGAACAAATTTTAGAAAGCATGACTAGAGAAGAGTAGAGTGATTAACCCTAGACACTTGAGAGTTAGAGTGATATACACTACCAGTGAGGGTTCAGTGCTTAATTCTATATTCCCTGCTTTCATGAGCTATCTTCTTACAAGTTTACTTGTCTTTTATTGTATAATTTGAATTAGTAAAGTCTGATTTATGTTTGTCTTGAAAAGCTTATTTACTTTTAACTAAGTAGGTAGGAACACTTTTGCATGTAGTTACATTCATAGGTTGCATTTCATACATTCTACCATCCCTCTTCATCTTTATAGCTTCTCTTGAGCTTAGCATAAGGACATGCTAATGTTTAAGTGTGGGGAGATTGATAAACCACTATTTTATGGTTTATCTTATGCTTAATTGAGTGGTTTTTATCAACTCTTTACCCATTTATTCATACTAATCGCATGCTTATGTTTTCCTTCCTGATTTTGTGCTATGATTGAAAACATGCTTCTTTGCCTTATATTTGCTAATATTAATCCTCTCTTATCACCATTAGATGCCTTGATATATGTGTTAAGTGATTTCAAAGATTACAGGGCAGGAATAGCTCAGAGGATGGAAAGGAAGCATGCAAAAATGGAAGGAATACAAGAAGTTGAAGGAACTGCAAAGCTGTCAGCCTGACCCTCTCGCACTAAAACGGCCATAACTTGAGCTACAGAGGTCCAAACTATGCGGTTCTAGTTGCATTGAAAGCTAACGTCTGGGCTTCGATATGATATATAATATGCCATAGTTGCCTTGACGCTAGCGACGCGACCACGTGCTCCATGCGGATGGTGCATGACAGAAATTCAGCATGTTTGAATTCGCAACCAGCGAATTCTGGTTGTTTTTGACCTGTTCTTGGCCCAGAAACACAGATAGAGGCTATAAAGTGAGGAATGCATCCATTCATAAATAAGCATTCATAATTCACAATTTTAGGAGTAGATGTTTTTAGAGAGAGAGTTCTCTCCTCTCTCTTAGGATTAGGATTATGATTTAAGATTTCTCTTAGTTTTAGGAGTGACTCTCAATCCCAGGTTCATGTTCTTTTACTTTATATTTATCTCTTACTTTCAGATACTTAATGCTTATATTAGTTATGTTGCATATTTGGCTTATGCTACATTCATGTTATGATTTTCTTAATTAATATTATTTGAGGTATTTCAGATTAAGATTGCTTTGCTTTATTTATATTGACGCTTTTAATTTAATTTAGAATTTTCCCTCTTGGCTTTGGTTGAGTCATTGGAGACACTTGAGTTATCAAACTCATTGTTGATTGAAAATTGGAATTCTTCAAGAATTAATTCGAGTTCCAATAACTCTAACTTTTCTCAAGGAAAGACTAGGATCTGAGGAATAAAAATTAATTCATCCACTTAACTCACCTTCATAGTTAGAGGTTAACAAAGTGGGAGAAGAATTCAATTCTCATTACAATTGATAAGGATAACCAGGATAGGACTTCCAGTTATAATACCTTACCAAGAGTTTATTTTATTATTATTATTTTATTTTTCTTATCATTCAACATACTGCTTTCTTTCTTTCTAAAACCCCTAATTTACAAGACTCATAACCAATAATAAGAACATACTTCCCTGCAATTTCTTGAGAAGATGACCCGAGGTTTAAATACTCGGTTATCAATTTTAAAAGGGGTTTGTTACTTGTGACAAACAAAACATTTGTACGAAGGGATTTCTGTTGGTTTAGAGACTATATCTACAACGCGACTGTTTTTATAAAATTCTTTACTGGCAAAAATCCTAACGTCAATCTGCTCAGGGACCTATCGGTTTAGGTAAATATTTAATGCATTCTCCGATCAGAGAAGTAATTTTTGGGGGAGAAACTATGCAATTTTGGATCTACGTGCTCCCTGGTTAAAACCTCTTTCCAAAGAACAAAAGACTGTGTCGGTTGTAAGAGGTGTGAATCCGCCTGTCCTACATATTTCTTAAGTGTTCAAGTTTTTTATGGCATGAAACAACTCGAAGCATGAGTCTAGCTTATTGAGACCGCCCCTTTCTTTTTTCCAAAAAACAAACACCACAAGAATACGTTTTTACTAGCAAAAATCTGCACTCAAAATAGAAAGATAATAGAAATATCTTTCTATTTTGAGCGCAGATTTTTCTAGCCAAGTGTATCTTATTTTTATCACGAATTAGTTTTCTTGGTTAACAATATTTGTACTTTTATCAATAGCTGGAGTTCTTTAATATTCTTATTTCCTCATCGAAGAAATAAGATAATTAAGTGGTATACAATTTGCATATGTTTAATCGATCTGTTGATAACAGCCTATGATTTTGTTATCATTTTCAATTCGATGATCGATTAATCCAATTGACAGAAAATTATGAATGGATTATTTTTTTACTGGAGATTCGGAATAGATTGACTCTCTATAGGACTCATTTTATTGACGGTTACCACTATAGTTACTTCAGCGGCTCAACTGGTTACTCGAGAATCCCGATTATTCTATTTTCTGATGCTAGCAATGTACAGTGGTCAAATAGGACTTTTTTCTTGTCAAGACATTTTACTTTTTTTTTTTCATCATGTGGAAATTGGAATTAATTCCAGTTTATATACTTTTATTATATACGAACACTTTTTTTAAAATATATTTTTTAAGTTCAAATTTTGTAAAACCGAATAAATGGGCTTATAGATAAAAGACACTATAAATATTTCGAAAAAAGACAGACTTACCAAAAAAGTTGCATTTGCCAAAAATTCAAACCAATCGAAAGAATTTGAAAAATTTTGATAGAACAGGTCTATAGAAGAGATTCCTATTACTCCAACCAACAAAGTAAATAATACTGATATAAATATAGAAAAAAGCATAGTATTGGTGGATTTAAAAAAGAAGAAGACTTTTTAGTATGAAAATGAGTAATATCAATAAGAAGACGTGTTATGCTTTTGACATTTTGATTAATTCTATGGAAATATGCCCTTTTGGCTCTTGTTAAAAAAAGATATTTCTGGTCATTATTTATTAATGTTAATAAATCTATTAAATAAAATCTTTTTTTTTACTTTTTTTTACCCCACAAAGATATTGAATATAATGAATTTTTTTTGCCATTGAGATTTGAAAATAAACATTGAAATATCCTTAAAAAACAAGTAAATAGATGCGAAACATATAAAATGCGGTTAATGCAGCTATAAAAAAATTTAGAAAAAATTTGATAGAATGGCTTCAACCTTGTCAACCGAAAATGAGAAAATAAAATCTGGATAAATATCAATTTCTATTACGAGTATAAGGATAGAAATCGAAATAAATAATTCTCACGGATCAGAATAAAAAAATACGAATTTGATGTATTAAAAAGTTTGTATCCATAGAACATTTGTCGTAACATGGATAATGAATAAATAGGAGTTAATATAATTCCAATTGTGTTTAAAAAAATTATTAGTATTTTTGTCATTAAAAGTTATTTTTGACTGGTTAGTATTCCAAAAAAAAAAATCATCAATTCTACAACAAAACTGCTCATGTCTGGCAATGCAAGGGAAGCCATTGATAAAATACTGAAAACTGTGAATATTTTGGGCATTGGGATAGCTATTCCACCCATTTGATCAAGATAAAGAAGACGTGGTCTATCATAACCTATTCCCGCGAAGAAAAAAAAAGTGCAGCAGCACTAATAAATTCATGAGAGATAATTTGTAAAATGGCCCATTGAGTCCCGTATCACTTATAGAACCAATTCCAATAATTATGAAACACATACGAGATATTGAGAAATAAGCTATTCTTTTCTTTAAATTATCCTTACTTAAGACTAAGATTTGAAAGAGGAGTCAAACCGGGGTGTGTATAATAAAATTCTGATATAATAGCTAAAGGGAAACTCTTTCTTTTTTTTTTTAATCTTTTGAAAGATTTCAAAGAATGCTTCTGGAATCCAATTAAATATACGAACAATTAGTTTACAGTATAGAAAAAATACATATATATATGTGATACTAAATATTGGATGTTAACGAATTATCTAGAAACCAACTATAATTATAGTTATCCAAATTTGTCCTACTACTGTCAATTTCGACAGGGATTCAAAAAAATGAAGCCCTTCTATATTCATTTATAATTATGAATTGAATCTTGATGAATGACTAACGAAATTGAATTAAGAAAACTCTAAAAAAAAAAGAATGGTTAAAAAATTTTATTTTAAGGGAAGATAAGAACAAAAGTTGTATGGATTTACAAAAACTATGGGAATAGAAAAATAAAGAATATCGAAGTAGTTCCAACAGTTCAATAATATATTTTTTATTTTTTTTCATTTTTTTCCTCAATTATTTCGACTGAATAAATCTTTATTATTAATTGAAAAATTTAAGTCAAAATTGGTTGCTTGTATCATCAACCATTTTTCCTTTTTGTTATATTTACGTACCATCAATGCTAATATTATCATGATTGGGGAAATAAAAGATATAAAATAACGCATTAGTCCTTCTTCTTTAGTAAATTTAGAGTACACGCATCATTTTTCTCTTCTAGAATTAAATTAAGAAATACCCATGGTAACCATTTGTGAAGATAAAATTAGTAAAATTATCCACGAACGTATTGAACAATATAATGCTGAAGTAAAGATTATAAATACTGGTACTGTACTTCAAGTAAGTGATGGTATTGCTCGTATTTATAGTCTTGATGAAGTAATGGCAGGAAAATTAGTGGAATTTGAGGAGGGTACCAAAGAAATTGCTTTAAATTTGGAATCAAATAATGTTGGTGTTGTATTAATGGGTGATGGTTTGATGATATAAGAGGGAAGCTCGGTAAAAGTAACAGGAAGAATTGCTCAGATACCAGTAATTGAGGCTTATTTGGGTCGTGTTATAAATGAAAGGTTAAACCAATTGGCGGTCGAGGAGAAATTTTATCTTTCGAATCTCGATTAATCGAATCTTCAGCTCCCGGCATTATTTTGAGACGTTCCGTATATGAGCCTCTTCAAACAAGACTTACTGCTATTGATTCAATGATCCCTATAGGGCGTGGTCAGCAAGAATTAATTATTAGGGACAGACAAATAGGTAAGATAGTAGTAGCTACAGATACGATTCTCAATCAACAAGGACAAAATGTAATATGTGTTTATGTAGCTATTGGTCAAAAAACATCCTCTGTGGCTCAAGTGGTGACCACTTTACAAGAAAATGGAGCAATGGAATACACTATTATAGTAGCTAAAACTGTGGATTCTCCAGCTACATTACAATATCTCGCTCCATATGCAAGAGAAGTTCTAGCTGAATATTTTATGTACTGCGAACGCCACACTTTAATTATTTATGACGGTCCCTCTAAACAAGCCCAAGCTTATCGCCACATGTCTCTTCTATTAAAAGACCGCCAGGTCACAAAACTTATCCGGGAGATAGTTTTTATTTGCATTCACGTCTTTTGGAAAGAGCCGCTAAATCAAGATCTCAGTTTGACAAAAACCAATCAAGTCAAAAGTCTTGAATACAAACGGTCCAAATTGAGAGAAATAAGTGCAAGACGTTCTCTTTGAGCAATCAAGTCAAAAGAAAAATACTCCATGACTCATAAATTCATCAATTGATAAGAAAATCAAGTAAGTTAAAAGAAAGATACTGCATGACTCGTACATTCATCAATTAATCCTAAAAATATATATTTACTTAACTAGTATGCCACAAAAGCAGCTTCTCTAAAATATAAAGGAACAACAGAAAAAACAACAGGAGTAAAAATAAATTCACTATGGATAAAGTCATCAAACAAAATAGCAAGACCAATTGGAGTAAATAGTGATTTTCTTCTTCTCAAAGTCCTACTTCTTATGAACCACCCTTTTGTTCTTGGAAGACCCGTAATGAGTATCTAGTTGCTTATTTTTGGAAGAGAGGTTCTCAACACATCTACTCTTGGATAATCTTCTACATAATAGTCAACATCATTTAAACTTCTTTGAAGATGCCTGGCTAGATCAAGCAAGGATCCAGGTAAAGAAGGACGAGATCTACACTATTAAACACTGGAAGCTAAAAAAGAACCAAAAATCATCTAAAGTGGTTGAAAACTCACCCTTGAAGAAGTTAAAAAGGTGTGAGTTTGAGAGCACCTTGATAAACCACTATTTTATGGTTTATCTTGTGCTCAATTGAGTGGTTTTTATCAAGTCTTTGCACACTTATTCATACAATTTGCATGGTTTTATAATTCCTTCCTAGTTTTGTTATATGATTGAAAACTTGCTTCGTAAGCCTTGAAAGCATGTATTTTTAATTTTTCTTTATACCATTCAGTGCCGTGATCTGTGTGTTAAGTGTTTTCAGGCTTTATAGGGCAGGAATGACTTAGAGGATGGAGAGGAAGCTTGCGAAAATGGAAGGAGCACAAGAAATAAAGGAGACAACCAGCGAGGATCGACGCGTGCACGTACTTGACGCGTACGTGTGAATTGGAGTTTGCACGACGACGCGTGCGCGTACCTGACGCATACGCGTGACTAGCGCAGAAGACAAGCGACGCGTGCGCGTACCTGACGCGTACGCGTGACATGCGCTACTTGCAGAAATCGCAGAAAATGCTGGGGTGATTTTGGGCCAAGTTTGGACCCAGTTTTCGGCCCAGAAATACAGACTAGAGCCAGGGACAAGCAGAGACTCAACACACATTGACATTACGCATAGTTTTAGTTTTAGTTTTTGAATCTTAGAGAGAATTTCGACTACTTCCTCTAGATTTTCTTTACATTCATAGATTTTCTAGTTTTTATGCTTTTGATGCTTTTGCTTTGGATATTGAGAAGAGTCACTACCTCCATTGAAGTTGCTATTCTAGTTTGTTTTCTTATTCCTTTACTCTTTTAATTGCCCATTAACCCTGTTCAGATAAGTATGTTTATGATTTTGGAATTTATTAATGCAAAGAACTATTTTTATTTTTAATTGATTTTCAGTTATTGTTTAATTTATCATGTCTTCTTTTTATTCCCTTTACATGCCTGTGAACGTTATATTCAAGTCAATGGAGTAATTTCGTAACTTGATTGGGAGTTGATTAAAAAGGAGATCCTTGAGTTGGAATACTCAAGTGTAATTCTAATTGGAAGTTGTTGGCTAACTCTCTAGTCTCTAACTCTAATTCTTCCTTAGGAGAGGATTAGGACTTGAGGATAGAGTTGGTTAGTTAGTTACTTGACTTTCCTTTCTTCAGCAAGGGATGACCAAGCAGAACAACAACCTTTTACTATTACACTTGGGAAAATTCAACAAGGATAGAACTTCCAATTAATCTTCTCCCGGCCAAGGCTTTTATCTTCATTATATAAATTCTCTCGCTAATTTTCATTGCTTTAATTTACAATTATTTACTTTTCTATTTCTCAACTCAAAAATTTCTCGGAGAACCCCTGACCAATAAATTGCACTCTTTTGTCAACTCGTTGGGAGACGACCTGGGACTCTATTCCCAGTATTTTTATTCTCAATTTGTGACAATTTTTTTAAATTGATAAGCAGAATTTTCGTCGATTAAGAACTGTACTTGCAACGCTACTTTTACTAAAATTTCTTAATCGGCTAATTTCTGCCACGTCAATTTTTGGCACCGTTGCCGGGGAGTTATAACAGTGTGCTAATTTATTGGTTGGAATTTATTTATTTGTAATTGTTTTTTATTTTATTTTATTACCATGAGCTGTATGTTTCTTTCATTGAATGACGCGTTCTCTGCCTGACTCGAGCTTAGCCGCATTTGATCCTGAAGTTGAAAGAACTCTTTCACGTATTAGGCGAGCTCGGCATCGGTTAGCTTCTGAGGGTGGTGAAGTGGTTATTGCCAATTCACCAGTCTTATCTGAGAGCGAATCTGAAGCGCCATTTGAGGAAGAAACAAGCTCCTCTTCTACTAATTCGGTTGACTTACGTACAGGTAATATGGCGGAGCCCAAGAGGATTACTTCCAGGAAGCTGGAGCTCCAGACTTCACCCTGCAACCGTATCTAGCGCGTCACCCAAATCTGACTGCAGATTTTGAACTGAAGACTTCGCTAATCAACCTAATACCTAAGTTTCATGGCTTACCACCTCAGGAGCCTATCAAGCACCTTAGGGACTTTCAGACATCCTACTCAACTATTATGCATCATGGTGCATATGAAACTACTATTTTGCTATCTGCCTTCCCATTTTCTCTTGAGAGAAAGGCAAGGGAGTGGTTCTACACTCAACCAAAAGCAGTCGTTACCAACTGGGATCTGCTCAGAATGCAGTTCCTGGACAAATACTTTCCAGTTGAAGTTACAGACAGACTGAGGAAAGAGATCTCCTGCATTATCCAAGGAGAGTCAGAAACCCTTTATGAGTATTGGGAACGCTTCAGGAACCTCTTAGATTCATGCCCCCACCACAAGATTGATGATATGGTGTTGATCAGCTACTTCACACAAGGCATGAAGCCTCAGGATAAGACTACATTAGATGCTGCAAGTAATGGCTCTCTGAAGAAGCACAAGACGGAAACAGAAGCGTGGCAGCTGATCGCCGATCTAGCTGAATCTACCCAAAATGCTAGGCATAGGACCAACCATCCCAAGGTTGTTGCAGAAGTTTCCTCTAGCAGTGAGACTGCTGATCTCACACAGACTCTGGGAGAGATGACCAACATACTGAAGCAGCTCCAACTGAATCAACAACAATCTCAGCCTCCCTCACCACAACATAGTCAACAACTGATTCCTCAGAGAGTGTGCGGGATATGTGCCGATTATAATCATTATACTGATGAGTGTCCGCAGCTCCAACAAGAAGACAACACATTGGCAGCTACTCATAACTTCTATAACCGTCCGAATCAAAGATACTATCAACAAGGCGGCAATTATAACCAAGGTGAAAACTATAACCAAGGTTGGCAAGACAACTCCAACCATGGGTGGAGAGATAATTCCAACCAAGGATGGAGGGATAACTCCAGCAAGGATGGAGGGACAACTATAACAGAGGAGGCAGAGACAACCAGGGAAATCAGAGGTGGAATAATAATAACAATCAGCAGCACCAGAATTAGTAGAACCCTCCCTATCAAGAGTAGAACCAGAACCAGCCTTACAGAGCACCTCACCTAAGGCAGTTCCAATTGCCTCAGGACAACCAACAGCAGGCTCCTCAGATCACTTATCCCCCTTTCTCTTCTAATGATGAGATACTTCGTTCTCTTGCACAAGGACAACAAAACATTCAGACTACACTTAACTCTATCATAAATGGTCTGAATGCCACTTTACAAGCTCTCGTTTCTAGGATGGATTCATTCTCAGCTCCCAATAATCAGCCTTCAAGCTCCAATGGAATTCCTTCTCAACCTCTACTCAACCCCAAAGGTGGAATCAACGCCATCACTTTGAGGTCCGGAACCACACTACAAGAGAAGAATCATGAGGAGCCAAGCTTGCAAGCAAACACCCCAGTTGAGGACTGGTGCACGAATTGTAAATCACACTTTTCACAACTCGTACCACTAACCAGCAAGTGCACTGGGTCGTCCAAGTAATACCTTACGTGAGTAAGGGTCGATCCCACGGAGATTGTCGACTTGAAGCAAGCTATGGTTATTTTGTAATTCTTAGTCAGGAAACTAATAATAAAAATGATTGGGTTTATGAAAAGTAATTAACATAAAATAAATAATACTTGTTATGCAGTAATGAAGAACAGATTGAGGTTTTAGAGATGCTCTGTTTTCTGAATCTCTGCTTTCCTACTGTCTTCTTCTTCACGCACGCAGGTCTCCTTCCATGGCAAGCTGTATGTTGGTGGATCACCGTTGTCAATGGCTACCATCCATCCTCTCAGTGAAAATGGTCCGAATACGCTGTCACCGCACGGCTAATCATCTGTCGGTTCTCACTCATGGTGGAATAGAATCCGTTGATTCTTTTGCGTCTGTCACTACGCCCAACACTCGCGAGTTTGAAGCTTGTCACAATCATCCTTTCCCAGATCCTACTCGGAATACCACAGACAAGGTTTAGACTTTTCGGATCTCAGGAATGACCGCCAATAATTCTAGCCTATACCACGAAGACTCTGATTATGAACCAGGAGGCTAAGAGATACACACTCAAGCTAATGCAGATAGAACGGAGGTGGTTGTCAGGCACGCGTTCATAGGTGAGAATGATGATGAGTATCATGGATCATCACATTTATCAGGGTGAAGTGCGAGTGAATATCTTAGAATAGAAACAAGCGTGATTGAATGAAAAACAGTAGTAATTGCATTAATTCATCGAAACACAGCAGAGCTCCTCACCCCCAATCATAGGGTTTAGAGACTCATGCCGTCAGAAATACAATGTGAAGTGTAAAAATGTCATGAGGTGCAAAATAAATATCTAAAAGTAGTTTTTATACTAAGCTAGTGACCTAGGTTTATAGAAATTGAGTAGACTAAGATAGATAGTGCAGAAATCCACTTCCGGGGCCCACTTGGTGTGTGCTTGGGCTGAGCATTGAAGCTTCCATGTGTAGAGACTTTTTTTGGAGTTAAACGCCAGGTTGTAGCCTGTTTCTGGCGTTTAACTCTGGTTTGCAACTTGTTTCTGGCGTTTAACGCCAGAATAGGGTAAAGACTTGGCGTTAAACGCCAATTTGCGTCGTCAAAGCTTGAGCAAAGTATGAACTATTATATATTGCTGGAAATCCCTGTATGTCTACTTCCCAACGCAATTGAGAGCGCACCAATTGGGCTTCTATAGCTCCAGAAAATCCATATCGAGTGCAGGAAGGTCAGAATCCAACAGTATCTGCAGTCCTTTTTCAGCCTCTGAATCAGATTTTTGCTCAGGTCCCTCAATTTCAGCCAGAAAATACCTGAAATCCCAAAAAAACACACAAACTCATAGTAAAGTCCAGAAATATGATTTTTGAATAAAAACTAATAAAAATATACGTAAAAGTAGCTAGATCCTACTAAAAACTATATGAAAATACCCCCAAAAAGCATATAAAATATCCGCTCATCACAACACCAAACTTAAACTGTTGCTTGTCCTCAAGCAACTAGATAAATAAAACAGGATAGAAAGAAAATCAAGAGGTAATAACATCTCAAAGTTTCATATGAAGCTCAAATTCTCATTAGATGAGCGGGGCTAGTAGCTTTTTGCTTCCAAATAGTTTTGGCACCTCTATTTATCCTTTGAAGTTCAGAATGATTGGCATCTTATTGGAACTCAGAATTCAGATAGTGTTATTGATTCTCCTAGTTTAGTATGTTGATTCTTGAACACAGCTACTTTATGAGTCTTGGTCATGGCCCTAAGCACTTTGTTTTCTAGTATTACCACCGGATACATAAATGCCACAGACACATAACTCGGTGAACCTTTTCAGATTGTGACTTAGCTTTGCTAAAATCCCTAGTTAGAGGTGTCCAGAGTTTTTAAGCACACTCTTTTTGCTTTGGATCACGACTTTAACCGCTCAGTCTCAAGTTTTTCACTTGACACCTTCACGCTACAAGCACATGGTTAGGGACAGCTTGGTTTAGCCGCTTAGGCCAGGATTTCATTCCTTTAGGCCCTCCTACTCATTAATGCTCAAAGCCTTGGATCCCTTTTACCCTTGCCTATTGGTTTAAAGGGCTGTTGGCTTTTTCTGCTTGCTTGTTCTCTTTTTTTTTTTTGCAAGCTTGTATTCACTGCTTTTTCTTGCTTCAAGAATCAATTTTATGATTGTTTAGATTATCAATAACATTTCTCCCTTTTCACTATTCTTTCAAGAGCCAACAAATTTAACATTCATAAACTTCACTATCAAAAATTATGCACTATTCAAGCATTCATTCAGAAGACAAATTATTGCCATCACATATAAATAATTTGAATTTTTCTTATTAAGAACTCGAAAATAAAATTGCCTCCTTACTCTAAAAAATCTGCCATTTTATTTATGTTTAATGATGATGAGAAAAATAAATTATAGCTTAATTGAAGACAATAAGAAAATAAAATTAAAGATACTAATTACTATTATTCATATGACTCCTAAGGTAGATCTCTAATAGCAAAGTTATCACAGAGTTAAGATTAAGACTCAACAACCTTTATCTTGGGAGATGGATGCTCCTTCAATCTGTGGGGTGTCCGGCCCTTCAAGAGACAGCTTGTGGCGCTTCAGCTCCTGTAGTTCACGCCCTTGCTTCTCTTGTTCCTTCAGTAGTTTGTAGAGCATGTTATTTTGAGTTTGTTGCTCTTCTTTCAGTTGATCCATAGCTTCTTGCAACTTGGTGACAGATGCTTCTAGGTGGGTCCAGTAGTCAATCTGAGGGATTTCTGGGAGGAACTCCTGTGCCCTCTTTTTGATGGAGTTATCCTGCACTTGTTGTCCTTCCATTAACTTTTTGGTGATTGGGTGCTCGACTGAGATATACTCATCCACTCCCATCTTCACCCCAGTATCTTTACATAACAGAGATATTAGGCTTGGGTAAGCCAATTTAGCATCAGTAGAGTTCTTGTTTGCAATTGTGTAAAGTTCACAAGAAATCAGATGATGAATCTCCACTTTGTTTCCCAGCATAATGCAGTGGATCATCACTGCTCTTTTGACAGTGACTTCAGAGCGGTTGCTGGTGGGCAGTATAGAACGCCCAATGAAGTCTAGCCAGCCCCTAGCAATTTGTTTGAGGTCTCCTCTCTTGAGTTGATTTGGGACACCCTTTGTATTGGTTATTCACTTGGTTCCAGGGATGCATATGTCCTCTAGAACTTGGTCTAAGCGCTTATTAAATCTCACCATTCTCCTATTAAAGAATTCTGGATCATCTTGTAGTTGAGGCAGCTTGAAGACCTCTCTTATTTTGTCTTGGTGGAAGTAAATAATCTTCCCTCTGACCAAGGTTCGAAAGGTATAGAAGGTGGCTCCTGTTAATCTCTGCTTATCTGTTTGCCACTGATTTGAGTAGAATTCCTGAACCATGTTTCTACCCACTTTTGTCTCAGGATTAGCCAGAATTTTCTAGCCTCTTTTTCGAATCTGCTCTTGGATCTCCGGATATTCATCTTCTTTCAGATTGAATTTAACTTCCGGGATCACTGATCATAGACCCATTATTTTGTAGTAATGGTCTGCATGTTCTTTGGTTAAGAACCTCTCTTGATTCCAAAGTGGTTTTGGAACATTCTCTTTCTTACCTCTTGAAGCGGTTTGTTTTCCTTTAGGAGCCATGATCTTAGTGAGTCTTAACTCAGTGATCACAAAAAGCACACCAAACTTAGAGATTTGCTTGTCCTCAAGCAAAAGAAAGGAAAGGAGAGGAATAGAAGGAGAGACAAATTTGAATTGTGGAGGAGAGGGGGTGGCCGAATGTGAATTTAAAGAGGAGGGGGTGGGTTCGAAAATTTTGAAAAAGATATGCTAGGAGATATGATTTGTAAAAAGATAATTATGATATGCAAAAGATATAGTTTTAAAATTGAAAAGATAAGAGAGAGATTTGAAAAAGATAAATCTACTTTTTGAAAAGATAGTATGATGATTTGAAAAAGATTTGAAAAGAATTTAAAAAGATAGATGAGTTTTGAAAAAGATTTGAAAAGAAGTTGAAGAAGAATGAAGAAAGATTTTTAGGCTTGAAATTATTTTGAAATTGAAATTGAAAAATGAGAATTTGTAACATGTTCATGCAAGAAATCATGGATGGAAATATGAAAATTTGAGAAAAATTGAAGTGAAAAACCAACTTCCTCCCTTCCACACTTCTGGCGTTAAACGCCCAGTTGTTGCTTGTTTTGGGAGTTTAACGCCCATTTGTTGCTTGTTTTGGGCGTTTAACGCCCAGCCAGGTACCCTGGCTGGCGTTAAACGCCAGAAATCCTTTGTCACTGGGTGTTTTTCTAAACGCCCAGGATGCTGCAATTTTGGTGTTAAACGCCCAGAAAGGTATCTTTACTGGCGTTAAATGCCTAGTAGATGCTTCTTTTGGGTGTTTAACGCCCACAATTCCCTTTACTAGTGTTTTTGTGCCAGTGAGCTCCTTTTCTCTGCTTTATGCTCTGAATTCTTCTGTAACTCTGTGAACTCCTGCAATTGTTAATCATTTTTAAAGATAATTTATATAAAACTCATATAATTATTATTTGCATGACAAATAAACATTGCTAATGGCTGGGTTGCCTCCCAGCAAGCGCTTCTTTATTGTCTTTAGCTGGACTTTACTGAGCATTAATCTAGTCTCAACTTTGAGCATTCTTGCTCAACATTGCCTTCAAGATAATGCTTGACTCTCTGTCCATTGACAATGAACCTCTTATTAGAGTCAATATCTTGAAGCTCTACGTACCCATATGGTGGCACACTCGTAATCACATATGGTCCCTTCCACCGAGATTTCAGTTTCCCAGGGAACAATCTAAGCCTAGAATTGAATAGCAGAACTTTCTGTCCTGGCTCAAAGACTCTAGGTGATAGTTTTTTGTCATGCCACCTTTTTTCTTTCTCCTTGTAAAATTTTGAATTTTCAAAAGCATTGAGTCTGAATTCCTCTAGCTCATTCAACTGGAGCAATCTTTTCTCTCCAGCTAACTTGGCATCAAGATTTAGGAATCTGGTTGCCCAGTAGGCCTTGTGTTCCAGTTCCACTGGCAAATGGCACACTTTCCCATACACAAGATGGTATGGAGAGGTCCCTATGGGAGTCTTGAATGCTGTTCTGTATGCCCACAGAGAATCATCCAAGCTTTTTGCCCAATCCCTTCTACGGGTAATTACAGTCCGTTCCAGGATTCTTTTTAGTTCTCTATTAGAGACTTTAGCTGGCCTATTTGTCTGTGGATGATATGGAGTTGCTACTTTGTGGCTAATTCCATATCGGACCATAGCAGAGTAAAGCTGTTTATTACAGAAATGAGTACCTCCATCACTGATTAGTACTCTAGGGACACCAAACCTGCTGAAAATATGTTTCTGGAACTTCAGCACTGTCTTAGTATCATTAGTGGGTGTTGCAATTGCCTCTACCCATTTAGATACATAGTCTACTACCACCAGAATATACGTGTTTGAGTATGATGGTGGGAAAGGCCCCATGAAGTCAATACACCATACATCAAACAACTCAATCTCCAAGATCCCTTGTTGAGGAATGGCGTAACCATGAGGCAGATTACCAGCTCTCTGGCAAATATCACAGTTACGTACAAACTCTCGGGAGTCTCTATAGAGAGTAGGACAGTAGAAGCCACATTGGAGAACCTTGGTGATTGTTCGCTCACCTCCAAAATGGCCTCCATATTGTGATCCATGGCAATGCCATAAGATCTTCTGTGCCTCTTCCTTGGGCAGACATCTACGGATTATCCCATCTGCACATCTCTTAAAGAGATATGGTTCATCCCATAAGTAGTACTTTGCATCAGAAATCAATTTCTTTATTTGCTGCCTGCTGTACTCTTTGGGTATGAATCTTACAGCTTTATAGTTTGCAATGTCTGCAAGCCATGGTGTTTCCTGAATGGCAAATAATTGCTCATCCGGAAAGGTTTCAGAGATCTCAATAGAGGGGGAGGACGCCCCTTCTACTGGTTCTATTCGGGACAGATGATCAGCCACTTGGTTCTCTGTCCCTTTTCTGTCTCTTATTTCTATATCAAACTCTTGCAGAAGCAACACCCATCTTATGAGCCTGGGTTTTGAATCCTGCTTTGTAAGTAGATATTTAAGAGCAGTATGGTCAGTGTACACAACCACTTTTGATCCTACTAAGTATGATCTAAACTTGTCAATGACATAAACCACTGCAAGCAGCTCTTTTTCTTTGGTTGTGTAATTCCTCTGCGCATCATTTAAAATACGGCTAGCATAATAAATGACATGCAGAAGCTTGTTATGCCTCTGTCCCAGTACTACACCAATGGCATGGTCACTGGCATCACACATTAGTTCGAATGGTAATATCCAGTCTGGTGCAGAAATAACTGGTGCTGTGACCAGCTTAGCTTTCAGAGTTTCAAACGCCTGCAGACACTCTGTGTCAAACACAAATGGCATGTCAGCAGCTAGGAGATTGCTCAGAGGTTTTGCAATTTTTGAAAAATCCTTTATAAACCTCCTATAGAATCCTGCATGCCCCAGAAAGCTTCTGATTGCCTTAACATTGGCAGGCGGTGGTTTTTCAATTACCTCCACCTTAGCTTGATCCACCTCTATTCTCTTGTTTGAAATTTTATGCCCAAGGACAATTCCTTCAGTCACCATAAAGTGATATTTTTCCCTGTTTAAAACTAGGTTGGTCTCTTGGCACCTTTTTAGAACAAGTGCTAAATGGTCAAGGCAGGAGCTGAATGAGTCTCCAAATACTGAGAAGTCATGCATGAAGACTTCTAAAAATTTTTCTACCATATCAGAGAAGATAGAGAGCATGCACCTCTGAAAGGTTGCAGGTGCATTGCACAGACCAAAAGGCATCCTTCTGTAGGCAAATACTCCAGAAGGACATGTGAATGCTGTTTTCTCTTGGTCCTGAGGATCTACTGTAATTTGGTTGTAACCTGAATAGCCATCCAAAAAGCAGTAATATTCATGACCTGCTAGTCTTTCTAGCATCTGGTCTATGAATGGTAAAAGAAAGTGATCCTTCCTGGTGGCTGTATTGAGCCTTCTGTAGTCAATACACATACACCACCCTGTAACTGTTCTTGTAGGAACCAATTCATTCTTTTCATTATGAATCACTGTCATGCCTCCCTTCTTGGGGACAACTTGGACAGGGCTCACCTAGGGGCTATCAGAAATAAGATAGATAATCCCAGCCTCCAGTAACTTGGTGACCTCTTTCTGCACCACCTCCTTCATGGCTGGATTTAGCAGCCTCTGTGGTTGAACCACTGGCTTAGCATCGTCCTCCAATAAGATCTTGTGCATGCATCTTGCTGGGATGATGCCCTTAAGATCACTTATGGACCACCCAAGAGCTGTTTTGTGTGTCCTTAGTACTTGAAGTAGTGCTTTCTCTTCCTGTGGATTTAAAGCAGAGCTTATGATCACCGGAAAAGTGTCACCTTCTCCCAGAAATGCATATTTCAGGGATGGTGGTAGTGGTTTGAGCTTGGGTTTAGGAGGTTTCTCCTCTTTCTGAGGAATTTTCAGAGGTTCTTTTATTTCCTCTGGTTCCTCCAAATCAGGCTGAACATCTTTAAAGATGTCCTCTAGCTCTGATTCGAGACTCTCAGCCATGTTGATCTCCTCTACCAGGGAGTCAATAATATCAACACTCATGCAGTCATTTGATGTGTCTGGATGCTATATAGCTTTGACAGCATTTAACTTGAACTCATCCTCATTGACTCTCAGGGTCACTTCCCCTTTTTGGACATCAATGAGGGTTTGTCCAGTTACTAGGAAAGGTCTTCCTAGAATGAGAGTTGCACTCTTGTGCTCCTCCATTTCTAGCACTATAAAGTCAGTGAAAAAGGCAAATGGCCCAACCTTGACAATCATGTCCTCAATTATGCCTGATGGATATTTAATGGAGCCATCAGCAAGTTGAAGACATATCCGGGTTGGTTTGACCTCTTCAGTCAAGCCAAGCTTTCTGATAGTGGATGCAGGGATTAGATTGATACTTGCCCCAAGGTCAAATAGAGCTGTCTTGGTACAAGTACCCTCTAATGTGCATCGTATCATAAAGCTTCCTGGATCCTTAAGCTTTTCTGGTAAGCTTGTTAGAATGACTGCACTGCATTCTTCAGTGAGAAAAACTTTTTCTGTTTCTCTCCAATCCTTCTTATGACTTAAGATCTCTTTCATGAACTTAGCATAAGAGGGTATTTGCTCAAGTACCTCTGCAAACGAAATCTTTATTTCATGAGTCCTGAGATAGTCTGCAAAGCGGGAAAATTGTTTATCCTGTTCCGCTTGGCGGAGTTTCTGAGGATAAGGCATTTTGGCTTTATATTCTTCAACCTTAGTTGCTGCAGGTTTAATTCCTACAGAGGCAGGTTGAGAAGCCTTCTTGAGGGAGTTATTATCAGCACTTGCAAGTGTCTGATCCCTCACTGGCGTTTGAATGCCAGAACTGGACATGGATTGGGCGTTTGACGCCAGATTCCTACCCTTTTCTGGCGTTTGAACGCCAGGCTTAGTCCTCTCTGGGCTCTTACTGTCCTCAGAGGGATTTTGGGTAGTAGGTTGCTCATCCTCTGTTAGCTGTTCTTTTCTTTGCTTTCTGCTGCTTTGAGATGAGGTATTTAATGTTTTTCCACTTCTTAATTGAACTGCTTGGCACTCCTCTGTTATCTGTTTTGATAACTGCTATTTTGTCTGATTCAATTGTGATTCCATATCCTTGTTAGCATTTTTGGTTTCTTGTAGCATCTCCTTGAATTCTACTAACTGCCTTGTTATAGAAGATAGTTGCTGATTGAGTTTAGCAACTTGTTCCTGAGGACTAAAGTCAGTTGATACTGCCTTAGTTTCTTCTTTCATGGAGGACTCATTACTTATGTACAGATGTTGATTTCTAGCAACTATATCAATAAGCTCTTGAGCCTCTTCAATAGTCTTTCTCATGTGTATAGATCCACCAGCTGAGTGGTCTAGAGATACCTGAGCTTTTTCTATAAGCTCGTAGTAGAAGATGTCTAACTATACCCACTCTGAAAACATTTCAGAGGGGTATTTCCTTAGCATCCTTCTGTACCTCTCCTAGGCGTTATAAAGGAATTCATCATCCTCTTGTTTAAAGCCTTAGATGTCCAGCCTTAGCTGTGTCATCCTTTTTGGAGGGAAATATTGATTCAGGAATTTGTCTGATAACTGTTTCCATGTTTTTATGCTTGCTGTAGGTTGGTTATTTAACCACCTCTTAGCTTAATCTTTTACAGCAAATGGAAACAGTAATAACCTGTAGACATCCTGATCTACTTTCTTGTCACGTACTGTGTCAGTAATTTGCAAGAACTATGCCAGAAACTCAATAGGTTCTTCCTGTGGAAGACCAGAATACTGGCAATTTTGCTGCACCATGACAATGAGTTGAGGATTTAGCTCAAAACTGCTTGCTCTAATAGGAGGTATATAGATGCTACTCCCATATGCAGCAGTAATGGGGTTAGCATATGACTCTAGAGTCCTTCTGGACTGTTCATTTCTACTTATGTTCATGATGGAGAAAAGGGAATTGACGTGAATTGCAAACAAGATATATTTTTATTTTTATTTTATTTAATTAAAAGCAAACCGAATAAAAAAAATAATAAGATAAAATAAAATAATTAGAAATTAAAATATAAAATTCGAAACAAAAAAAGGAAAAATAATTTCGACAACTAAAATAATTACTTAATTAAGAAGATTTGAAAAACTTTGGATATGATTTTTGAAAAGATTTTGAATTTTGAAATTTTAAAACTAAGATAAGACAGAATAAGAAGTTTTAAATGGAAAAATCTGAATTTTTAAAGGCAAATTCGAAAATTAATTAAAATAAGGAGAAAAGATATTTTTAAATTTAATGAATAAAGAGAAAAATAGTAAAAATGATGCCAAACTTAAATTTTTAGATCAAAACAAAGAAAACAAACAGGAAAACTTTGAATATCACGATTAACGCTAAGAACAACTTTTTGAAAAATTTTTAAGAAAGCAGAAACACAAAGGATACCAAACTTAAAAATTTTTATATTCTGAGCACTAATAATTCGAAAAAAATTGAAAGAAAAATAAAATCATGCAATTAACACCAAACTTAAAATATGAAACTAAACTCAAACAGAAAAAACTGAATTATTAATTTATAAAAATTTTCGAAAAAACTTTTGAAAAAGAAAATAAGGATTTTTTTAAAAAAAAATTTCAACCAAAAACAATAATAGAAAACGAATTTTAGTGACTCTAAACTAAAAAGATAAATTTTTCCTAATCTAAGCAACAAAGTAAACTGTCAGTTGTCCAAACTCGAACAATCTCCGGCAACGGCGCCAAAAACTTGGTGCACGAATTGTAAATTACACTTTTCACAACTCGTACCACTAACCAGCAAGTGCACTGGGTCGTCCAAGTAATACCTTACGTGAGTAAGGGTCGATCCCACGGAGATTGTCGGCTTGAAGCAAGCTATGGTTATTTTGTAATTCTTAGTCAGGAAACTAATAATAAAAATGATTGGGTTTATGAAAAGTAATTAACATAAAATAAATAATACTTGTTATGCAGTAATGGAGAACAGATTGAGGTTTTGGAGATGCTCTGTTTTCTAAATCTCTGCTTTCCTACTGTCTTCTTCTTCACGCACGCAGGTCTCCTTCCATGGCAAGGTGTATATTGGTGGATCACCATTGTCAATGGCTACCATCCATCCTCTCAGTGAAAATGGTCCGAATGCGCTATCACCACACGGCTAATCATCTGTCGGTTCTCACTCGTGTTGGAATAGAATCCGTTGATTCTTTTGCGTCTGTCACTACGCCCAACACTCGCGAGTTTGAAGCTTGTCACAGTCATCCCTTTCCAGATCCTACTCGGAATACCACAGACAAGGTTTAGACTTTCCGGATCTCAGGAATGACCACCAATAATTCTAGCCTATACCACAAAGACTCTGATTATAAACCAGGAGGCTAAGAGATACACACTCAAGCTAATGCAGATAGAACGGAGGTGGTTGTCAGGCACGCATTCATAGGTGAGAATGATGATGAGTGTCATGGATCATCACATTCATCAGGGTGAAGTGCGAGTGAATATCTTAGAATAGAAACAAGCGTGATTGAATGAAAAACAGTAGTAATTGCATTAATTCATCGAAACACAGCAGAGCTCCTCATCCCCAATCATAGGGTTTAGAGACTAATGCTGTCAGAAATACAATGTAAGGTGTAAAAATGTCATGAGGTGCAAAATAAATCTCTAAAAGTAGTTTTTATACTAAACTAGTGACCTAAGTTTACAGAAATTGAGTAGACTAAGATAGATAGTGCAGAAATCCACTTCTGAGGCCTACTTGGTGTGTGCTTGAGCTGAGCATAGAAGCTTCAATGTGTAGAAACTTTTTTTGGAGTTAAACGCCAGGTTGTAGCCTGTTTCTGGCGTTTAACTCTGGTTTGCAACCTGTTTCTGGCGTTTAACGCCAGAATTGGGTAAAGACTTGACGTTAAACGCCAATTTGCGTCGTCAAAGCTTGGGCAAAGTATGGACTATTATATATTGCTGGAAAGCCTTGGATGTCTACTTCCCAACGCAATTGAGAGCGCGCCAATTAGGCTTTTGTAGCTCCAGAAAATCCATTTCGAATGCAGGGAGGTCAGAATCCAACATCATCTGCAGTCCTTTTTTAGCCTCTGAATCAGATTTTTGCTCAGGTCCCTCAATTTCAGCCAGAAAATACCTGAAATCACAGAAAAACACACAAACTCATAGTAAAGTCCAGAATTTTGATTTTTGCATAAAAACTAATAAAAATATACTAAAAAGTAGCTAGATCCTACTAAAAACTATATAAAAATACCCCCAAAAAGCATATAAAATATCCGCTCATCAAGGACATGGTTGAAGTGGAGGATGTTGAAGAGGAAGATGAAGTACAAGACAAGGTTGAAGAAGAAGCAACTCAACCAAGGAATGGAGAACCAAGGGAAGCTGAAGTCATAAGAGACGCCATTCCTATCCCATTTCCACACCTTGCAAGGAAGCTCAGAAAGTAAATGGAACTCGATCCCAAAATGGTAGAAATCTTCAAAAAGGTTGAGGTAACTATTCCCCTTTTTGATGCAATTCAGCAAGTACCTAAATATACAAAATTTCTAAAAGATTTGTGCATGCATAAGGATAAGATTAATGAATTAGAAACTATTCCTTTAGATAGTTCTATATCTGCTTTAATGGGGATATACTTGAAAAATGTAGTGATCCAGGTCCATGCATGGTTAACTGTACCATTGGGGGTGTAATATTTTCTAACTGCATGTGTGATTTAGGAGCGTGCGTGAGTATTATGCCATTGTCTGTATATGATGCTTTGAGGCTCCCTCCCTTAAAAAGGTCGGCAGCTTATTTTGTTTTAGCAGATAAAAGTATTATCACAGTGGTTGGAATTGCTGAGGACGTGCTGGTGAGCATTAAGGGGCTCACATTTCCCATTGACTTTTATATCTTGGAAATGCCCCTAATGACTCAAGAAGACCGTCATCCATCCTGCTTGGAAGGCCATTCCTGAAGACTTCAAAGTTCAAGCTGGATGCCTTCTCAAGAATTTATTCTTTTAAGATAGACGGCCGAGCAGTGAGCTTCAACCTGAATGAAGCTATGAGGCATCCTCCGGAAGACCATTCCATCTTCTAGTGCGACATCCTTGATGAGACCGTGGCTGCAGTTCACCAAGAAGAAGTAGAAGAGATGCAAATGGAGCAACGTCCAAGTGTGGGAAAACCCTCTGAACACAATGAAGACACTTTGCCACCATCACTAGCTCCAAATGATCAAGTACCCAGTCATCATTGCAAGGGAACTCACTTTCTAACAGGAGGAGCAGCTGCTTAGTGTGCTGAGAAGACACAAGAAAGCAATTGGGTGGAGCTTGGCGGATATAGTAGGCATCAGCCCTCAAGTTTGTGAGCACCGGATATTTTTAGAAGAGTGAGCAAGGCCTGTCCGTCAACCCCAGAGGCGGCTGAACCCCACCATCTTGGAAGTTGTCAAGAAGGAAGTGACCAGACTGCTGGAAGCTGACATCATCTACCCAATCTCAGATAGCGAATGGGTCAGCCCAGTGCAAGTGGTGCCTAAGAAGTCTGGAGTCACAACAGTGAAGAATGAGCATGGCGAGCTCATGGCAACTAGAGTGCAGAATTCATGGAGAGTTTGCATTCATTACAGGCGCCTCAACCAGGCTACCCGCAAGGATCATTACCCTCTGCTATTCATTGATCAGATGCTTGATCGTCTGTCAGGTAAATCACATTACTACTTTTTAGATGGTTATACAAGCTATTTTCAAATTCATATAGCTCTTGAAGATCAGGAGAAGACTACTTTTACATGTCCCTTTGGAACGTATGCATACAAAACGATGCCTTTTGGCTTGTGTAATGCACTGGCTACTTTTCAAAGGTGCATGATGAGCATTTTCTCTGATCTTATTGAGAGTTGTATGGAAGTTTTCATGGATGATTTTAGCGTATATGGTGATTCTTTTAGCCTTTTCTTGGATAGTTTAGCTAGAGTATTAGATAGGTGTGTTAGTTTCAACCTTGTATTAAATTTTGAGAAATGTCATTTTATGGTACAATAAGGTATTGTTCTAGAACACGTTGTTTCTAATACTGGTATTTCTATTGATCCAGCAAAGGTAAATGTCATTTCTAGTTTACCTTACCCCTCATTCGTGAGGGAAGTCCGTTCGTTCCTTGGTCATGCAGGTTTCTACTGGAGATTTATCAAGGACTTCAATAAGGTAGCATTGCCTTTATCCAGACTGCTGCAGAAGGATGTGGAGTTCGAGTTGAGTGAGGACTGCATGGAAGCGTTTGATAAGCTGAAGATCGCCTTGACTCAAGCTCTGATTGTGAGAGGACCAGACTAGAGCCAGCCATTTGAGATTATGTGTGATGCCTCCAACCATGTAGTAGGAGCGGCGCTGGCTCAGCGCGAAGGTAAGGATCCTTTCATAATTGCATATGCTTCTAAGACATTAGACGCTGCTCAATCTAATTACACTACCACTGAAAAAGAGCTTCTGGCTATTATTTTTGATATGGATAAATTTTGAGCTTATTTACTTGGTACTAAGGTGGTAGTGTACTCAGACCATGCAGCTCTAAAATATTTATTAGCTAAAAAAGAGTCCAAACCAAGGCTAATACGTTGGATATTGTTGCTGCAAGAATTTGATTTAGAAATTAAGGATATGAGTGGTTCTCAGAATTTAGTGGCAGACCACTTGAGTCGCCTAGAGCACATTAAGAGTGACTCCACTCCTATCAATGATGCTTTTCCATTTGATAGCTTGCATGCAATATCTGAAGTAGTTCCTTGGTATGCACCTATAGCTAACTATCTAGTTAGTCATACCTTCCCTCCCAATTTTACTAAGCATCAGAGGGACAAGCTGAAAAGAGAGTCCAAATATTATATATGGGATGACTCATATTTGTGGAGGTATGGTGCTGACCAGATAATTAGAAGGTGTGTGCCTCAATCAGAATTCCAGTCCATTTTAGAGGCTTGCCACTCCTCTGAGAGTGGTGGACATTTTGGCCTTCAAAGAACAGCTAGAAAAATTTTAGACTGTAGATTCCGGTGGCCCACTCTTTTTAAAGATGCTACTACCTTCTGTAAATCTTGTTCCCCATGCCAGAGGTTTGGTAATATATCCAAGAAGGATGAGATGCCCCAACAAATTATGTTGTTTTGTGAGATTTTTTATGTTTGGGGCATTGACTTCATGGGTCCATTCCCAAACTCTAATGGTTTCTCATATGTATTGTTAGCTGTTGATTATGTTTCCAAATGGGTGGAAGCAATTCCTACCCGTACTGATGATGCTAACACTGTTGTCTCTTTTGTTAGAAATCATATTATCTGTTGCTTTGGATCACCACGAGCAATCGTGAGTGATCAAGGCACTCACTTTTTTAACAGGAGATTAGCAGGTCTACTGAAGAAACACGACATTGTTCACAAGGTGGCGACTGCTTACCACCCCCAGACTAATGGACAAGCCGAGGTGTCGAACAGAGAGATAAAGCGTATCCTGGAGAAGAACGTCCAGCCTCATAGGAAGGACTGGAGTACCAGGCTACAAGATGCGCTTTGGGCATATCAAACAGCATACAAGACACCAATCTAGTTGAGCCCCTTTCGCCTGGTTTATGGAAAAGCTTGTCACCTCCCAGTAGAGGTAGAGTACAAAGCATTCTGGGCGGTAAGAGAAATCAACATGGAATTTGATAAGGCCGGAGCTGAAAGGAAGCTGAAACTACAAGAATTAGAGAACCTTCGCCTAGAAGCATATGACAACTCCAGGCTATACAAAGAGAAGATGAAGGTTGTGCATGACAATCACATCAAGAGGAGAGAATTCAGACCTGGGGAGCTAGTCCTCCTTTACAACTCAAGGCTGAGGCTCATGCCAGGTAAGCTGAGATCAAGATGGGAAGGTCCCTACAGAGTAGAGAAGGCAGAGCCATACGAAGTCTTTCACCTGAGTCATCCTTCAAGCTCCAAATTCATCAAGGTCAATGGACATCGCTTAAAGCTGTATCATGGTGAGAAGATGAAGAAAAAAAGGAGCTAGAGATCTTCCTCTTGGAGGATCCACCAACAGCAGAAGACTGAGCTAGTGGACCGTCCAACTTAAGGACGTTAAAGAAAAGTGCTAGGTGGGAGACAACCCACCATGGTACGATCTTTCATTTTTATTCTTAGTTTTCTCTTAATTTTTATCAGTG
Source organism: Arachis hypogaea (assembly GCF_003086295.3). Classification (NCBI taxonomy): domain Eukaryota; kingdom Viridiplantae; phylum Streptophyta; class Magnoliopsida; order Fabales; family Fabaceae; genus Arachis; species Arachis hypogaea. The sequence continues at coordinate 38,290,369 of NC_092054.1, read as the reverse complement.
TCCTTTTATAAATTTTGCATAAATCATCTGCATTTTGGAAAAAAAAAAAGAAAAGCAGTCGACGCGCGAGCGTCGTTGACGCGTACACGTCATGTGATTGCGTGAAATAAAGGAATTGAACAGAGAGTTGGGCTGGAGTGGTGCTGAACACATGCATTGCGCACAAGCAAATTCACGCGTATGTGATGAGCGGATAATTTATACGCTTTTTGGCATTGTTTTTACATAGTTTTTAGTATGATTTAGTTAGTATTTAGTATATTTTTATTAGTTTTTAAATAAAAATCACATTTCTAGACTTTACTATGAGTTTGTGTGTTTTTCTGTGATTTCAGGTATTTTCTGGCTGAAATTTAGGGACCTGAGCAAAAATCAGATTTAGAGGTTGAAGAAAGACTGCAGATGCTGTTGGATTCTGACCTCTCTACACTCAAAGTGGATTTTCTGGAGCTACAGAACTCCAAATGGCGCGCTCTCAGTTGCGTTGGAAAGTAGACATCCAGGGCTTTTCAGAAATATATAATAGTGCATACTTTGATTAAGGATAAATGACGTAAACTGGCGTTGAACGCCAGTTCTATGCTGCATTCTGGAGTCAAACGCCAGAAACGGGTTGCAAAGTGGAGTTAAACGCCAGAAACAGGTTACAAACTGGCGTTCAACTCCAAGAGAAGCCTCTACATGTGTAAAGCTCAATGCTCAGCCCAAGCACACACCAAGTGGGCCCCAGAAGTGGATTTCTGCATCATTTACTCAATTCTGTAAACCCTAGTAACTAGTTTAGTATAAATAGGACTTTTTACTATTGTATTTACATCGTTGGAACATCTTTAGTTTCATCTTTAGATCACATTTGGGGGCTGGCCTCTCGGCCATGCCTGGACCTTCATCACTTATGTATTTTCAACGGTAGAGTTTCTACACTCCATAGATTAAGGTGTGGAGCTCTGCTGTTCCTCAAGAATTAATACAAAGTACTACTGTTTTTCTATTCAATTCAATATTATTCCTTCTCTAAGATATCCATTCGCACCCAAGAACATGATGAATGTGATGATTATGTGACGCTCATCATCATTCTCACCTATGAACGCGTGCCTGACAAACACTTCTGTTCTACATGCAAACAAGCTAGAATGAGTATCTCTTAGATATCTAATACAGAGGACCGAGTCCGAGATATTAGAATCTTCGTGGTATAAGTTAGAATCCATGGATGGCCATTCCTGAGATCCAAAAAGTCTAAACCTTGTCTGTGGTATTCCGAGTAGGATCTGGGAAGGGATGGCTGTGACGAGCTTCAAACTCGTGAGTGTTGGGCGTAGTGACAGACGCAAAAGGATAGTAAATCCTATTCCAGTATGATCGAGAACTGACAGATGATTAGCCATGCAGTGACAGCGCATTGGACCATTTTCACAGAGAGGATGGGATGTAGCCATTGACAACGGTGATGCCCTACATAAAGCTTGCCATAGAAAGGAGTAGGAATGATTGGATGAAGACAGTAGGAAAGCAGAGGTTCAGAGGAACGAAAGCATCTCTATATGCTTATCTGAAATTCTCACCAATGAATTACATAAGTATCTCTATCCTAGTTTATGTTTTATTTATCTTTTAATTATTAAAACTCTATATCATTTGAATCTGCCTGACTGAGATTTACAAGGTGACCATAGCTTGCTTCAAGCCGACAATCTCCGTGGGATCGACCCTTACTCACGTAAGGTTTATTACTTGGACGACCCAGTGCACTTGCTGGTTAGTTGTGCAAAGTTGTGACAAAGAATTAAGATTATGAATGTGCGTATAAAGTTTTCAACGCCGTTACCAAGGAATAGAACCGTCACATTTTCTGCGCACCAAGTTTTTGGCACCGTTGCCGGGGATTGTTCGAGTTTGGACAACTGACGGTTCATCTTGTTACTCAGATTAGGTAATTTTATTTTAATTTTAAGCTTTTTATTTCTTATTTTTGAAAAATACAAAAAAAAAATTTTCTTCTTTTTCGTTTTTCCCAATTAATTTTTGAAAAATAAAAAAAAATTTAGAAAATCATAAAATCAAAAATATTTTTTGTGTTTCTTGTTTGAGTCTAGAGTCAAGATTTAAGTTTGGTGTCAATTGCATCTTTTTAATTTTCTCAAAATTATTTTCGAAAACTTCATTCATTGCATTCTTCATGATCTTCAAGTTGTTCTTCGCCAGTTTTCTTGTTTGATCTTCATATTTTCTTGTTTTGTGTTTTTTTCTTGTTTCTCATATGCATTCTTGAAACATTAATGTCTAAAGAATAAAAATTTTTAAGTTTGGTGTCTTGCATGTTTTTCTTTTCTTCAAAATTTTCAAAAATAAGTTCTTGGTGTTCATCTTGACATTCAAAGTGTTCTTGGTGTTCATCTTGACATTCAAAGTGTTCTTGCATGCATTGTGTGTTTTGATTCATAATTTTTATGTTTTGAGTCTTTTTATTGTTTTTCTCTCTCATTATTAAAAGTTTAAAAAATCAAAAAAATATCTTTCCCTTATTTCACTCATAAATTTCGAAAATTTGAGTTGACTTTTTCAAAACTTTTTAAAATTTAGTTGTTTCTTATGAGTCAAATCAAATTTTCAATTTAAAAATTCTATCTTTTTCAAATCTTTTTCAAAAATCAAATCTTTTTCAATTTTTCTTTCCAATTTTCGAAAATTCCAAATTGATTTTCAAAAATCTTTTTCTTATTTTCTATTTCATATTTTCGAATTCAATGCTAACAATTAATGTGATTGATTCAAAAATATTAAGTTTGTTACTTGCCTAATAAGAAAGGTTCAATCTTTAAATTTTAAAATCAAATCTTTTTGTTTCTTGTTAGTCAAGTAATCAACTTTAATTTTTAAAATAAAATCTTTTTAAAATTCTTTTTCAAATCTTCATCAAATTAAATTTCAATCACATCTTTTTCAAAATTTAATTTCAAAATCTTTTCTAACTTTTTATCTTTTTAAATTTGATTTTCAAATCTTTTTCAATTAACCACTTTACTTTTTGTTTAAATCATATCTTTTTCAAAACTACCTAACTAATTCTCTCTCTCTAATTTTCGAAAATCACCTTCCTCTTTTTCAAAATTCCTTTTTAATTAACTAATTATTTTAATTTTTAATTTTAATTTTATTTCTTTTCTAATTTTTGAATTTTATTTTAATTTCAAATTAAGAACAAAAATATTTTTATTTTAATTTATTTAATTTTCAAAAATTCTTCTCTCTCACCTCCTTCTAATTATTTATTTATTTACTAACACTCCTCTTCATCTAAGAATTCGAACCTACTCCTCACCCTTGTGTTTGGATTCTCCATCTTCTATTCATATCTTCTTCTACTCACATACAAGAATCTCTACACTGTGACATAGAGGATTCCATAATTTTTTTTCTGTTTTCTTCTTTTTCATATGAGCAGGAACAAGGATAAGAACATTCTTGTTGAAGCTGATCCTGAACCTGAAAGGACTCTGAAGAGGAAGCTAAGGGAAGCCAAAGCACAACTCTCTGGAGAAAATCTGATAGAAATTTTCGAAAAAGAAGGAGACATAGCCGAAAATAATAACAATGCAAGGAAGATGCTTGGTGACTTTACTGCACCAAATTCCAATTTACATGGAAGAAACATCTCAATCCCTGCCATTGGAGCAAACAATTTTGAGCTGAAACCTCAATTAGTTTCTCTGATGCAACAGAACTGCAAGTTCCATGGACTTCCATCTGAAGATCCTTTTCAGTTCTTAACTGAATTCTTGCAGATCTGTGATACTGTTAAGACCAATGGGGTTGATCCCGAAGTCTACAGGCTTATGCTTTTTCCCGTTTGCTGTAAGAGACAGAGCTAGAGTATGGTTGGACTCTCAACCTAAAGATAGTCTGAACTCTTGGGATAAGCTGGTCACGACTTTCTTAGCCAAGTTCTTTCCTCCTCAAAAGCTTAGCAAGCTTAGAGTGGATGTTCAAACCTTCAAACAGAAAGAAGGTGAATCCCTCTATGAAGCTTGGGAGAGATACAAGGAACTGACCAAAAAGTGTCCTTCTGACATGCTTTCAGAATGGACCATCCTGGATATATTCTATGATGGTCTTTCTGAATTATCTAAAATGTCATTGGACCATTCTGTAGGTGGATCCATTCACCTAAAGAAAACGCCTGCAGAAGCTCAAGAACTCATTGACATGGTTGCAAATAACCAGTTCATGTATACTTCTAAAAGGAATCCTGTGAGTAATGGGACGCCTATGAAGAAGGGAGTTATTGAAATTGATACTCTGAATGCCATATTGGCTCAGAATAAAATATTGACTCAGCAAGTCAATATGATTTCTCAGAGTTTGAATGGATTGAAGGAATCATCCAACAGTACTAAAGAGGCATCTTCTGAAGAAGAAGCTTATGATCCTGAGAACCCTGCAATAATAGAGGTGAATTACATGGGGGAACCCTATGGAAACACCTATAATCCCTCATGGAGAAATCACCCAAATTTCTCATGGAAGGATCAACAAAAGTCTCAACACGGCTTTAATAATGGTGGAAGAAACAGTTTTAGCAATAGCAAGCCTTTTCCATCATCCACTCAGCAATAGACAGAGAATGCTGAGCAGAATCCATCTAGCTTAGCAAATATAGTCTTTGATCTATCTAAGGCCACTTTAAGTTTCATGAATGAAAAAAGGTCCTCCATTAGAAATTTGGAGGCACAAGTGGGCCAGCTGAGTAAAAGAGTCACTGAAACTCCTCCTAGTACTCTCCCAACCAATACAGAATAGAATCCAAAAAGAGAGTGCAAGGCCATTGATTTAACCATCATGGCCGAACCTACAAGGGAGGAAGAGGACGTGAATCCCAGTGAGGAAGACCTCCTGGGACGTCCAGTGATCAACAAGGAGTTTCCCTTTGAGGAACCAAAGGAATCTGAGGCTCATCTAGAGACCATAGAGATTCCATTGAACCTCCTTATGCCCTTCATGAGCTCTGATGAGTATTCTTCTTCTGAAAAGAATGAGGATGTTACTGAAGAGCAAGTTGCCAAGTACCTTGGTGCAATCATGAAGCTGAATGCCAAATTATTTGGTAATGAGACTTGGAAAGATGAACCTCCCTTGCTCATCAATGAACTGAGTGATCTGGATCAACTGACATTGCCTCAGAAGAAACAGGATCCTGGAAAGTTCTTAATACCTTATACCATAAGCACCATGACCTTTGAGAAGGCTCTATGTGACCTTGGGTCAGGGATAAACCTCATGCCACTCTCTGTAATGGAGAAACTGGGAATCTTTGAGGTGCAAGCTGCCAGAATCTCATTAGAGATGGCAGACAACTCAAGAAAACAGGCTTATGGACAAGTAGAGGACGTGCTAGTAAAGGTTGAAGGCCTTTACATCCCTGCTGATTTCATAATCCTGGATACTGGGAAGGATGAGGATGAATCTATCGTCCTTGGAAGACCCTTCCTAGCCACAGCAAGAGTTGTGATTGATGTGGACAGAGGAGAATTGATCCTTCAACTGAATGAGGACAACCTTGTGTTTAAAACTCAAGGATCTCCTTCTGTAACCATGGAGAGGAAGAATGAAAAGCTTCTCTCACTGTAGAGTTAACCAAAGCCCCCACAGTCAAACTCTAAGTTTGGTGTTGGGAGGCCACAACCAAACTCTAAGTTTGGTGTTGAACCCCCACATTCAAACTCTAAGTTTGGTGTTGGTAGGTTCCAACCTTGCTCTGATTATCTGTGAGGCTCCATGAGAGCTCACTGTCAAGCTATTGACAATAAAGAAGTGCTTGTTGGGAGGCAACCCAATGTTATTTAATCATATCTATTTTATTTTCCTTTTGTTATTTCGTGTTTTAGTAGGTTGATGATCATGTGGAGTCACAAAAACTACTGAAAAATCAAAAACAGAATGAAAAACAGCATTGAAAATAGCACACTCTGGAGGAGAGTATATGGCGTTTAAACGGCAGAAACAAGCATCTGTCTGGCGTTTAACGCCAGAAACAAGCATCTGCCTGGCATTAAACGCCAGAAACAGGCTATATTTAGGCGTTTAACGCCAGAAACAAGCAGTAGTCTGGCGTTAAACGCCACGATTGCACAGCAAGGGCATTTTACACGCCTAAATGGAGCAGGGATGTTAAGTCCTTGATCCCACTTGATCTGTGGATCCCACAGGATCCCCACCACTTTTTCTCTCCTCTTCACACCTTTTCATAACTCTCTTCCCTAAAATAACCTCCACCACTCACCTCCAATTCCCCTCCAAAACCATCATACACCCACCTACACCCACCCACTCAAATTCAAACCATCACTCCTTCCTTTTCACACATCATAACCACCTTCAACCCCCAGTGGCCGAATCATTCACACACCTCTATCTCCTCCATCTCTTCTTTTTCTCATCCTTTCTTTCTTCTTTTGCTCGAGGACGAGCAAAAATTTAAGTTTAGTGTGGAAAAGGCATTACTTTTTTGTTTTTCCATAACCACTAATGCCTCAAGGGATGCACTTCCCTCCACAAAATTATTGGGAACAAATCAACACTTTCCTAGGAGAATTAAGTTCCAATATGGGACAACTAAGGGTGGAGCACCAAGAGCATTCCATCATCCTCCATGAAATTAGAGAAGATCAAAGAGCTATGAGGGAGGAGCAACAAAGACAAGGAAGAGACATAGAGGAGCTCAAAAGCACCATTGGTTCTTCAAGAAGAGGAAGACGCCACCCTTACTAAGGTGGACTCATTCCTTAATCTCCTTGTTTATTTATTTTCCTGTTTTTTTATTTTTAAGCCTTATGTTTAGTTATATTTGTGTCTTATTACATGATCATTAGTGTCTAAGTGTCTATGCCTTAATCTCCTTATTTATTTTCCTGTTTTTCGATTTTTAAGCCTTATGTTTATGAATCCATCACCTTTCTTAAATGAAAACTGTTTTAATTACAAAAGAACAAGAAGTACATGGTTTCGAATTCATCCTTGAAACTAGTTTAATTATTTTGATGTGGTGGCAACACTTTTTGTTTTCTGAATGAATGCTTGAACAGTGCATATGTCTTTTGAAGTTGATGTTTATGAATGTTAAATATGTTGGCTCTTGAAAGAATGATGAAAAGGAGAAATGTTATTTGATAATTTGAAAAATCATAAAAATTATTCTTGAAGCAAGAAAAAGCAGTGAATACAAAAGCTTGCAGAAAAAAAGAAAAAAGAAAATTGGCAAAAAAAATGAAAGAAAGAAAAAGAAAAAGCAAGCAGAAAAAGCCAAAAGCTCTTTAAACCAAAAGGCAAGAGCAAAAAGCCAATAGCCCTTAAAACCAAAAGGCAAGGGTAATAAAAAGGATCCAAGGCTTTGAGCATCAGTGGATAGAAGGGCCTAAAGGAATAAAATCCTGGCCTAAGCGGCTAAACCAAGCTGTCCCTAACCATGTGCTTGTGGCGTGAAGGTGTCAAGTGAAAACTTGAGAGTGAGCGGTTAAAGTCAAGGTCCAAAGCAAAAAAAGAGTGTGCTTAAGAACCCTGGACACCTCTAATTGGGGACTTTAGCAAAGCTGAGTCACAATCTGAAAAGGTTCACCCAGTTATGTGTCTGTGGCATTTATGTATCCGGTGGTAATACTGGAAAACAAAGTGCTTAGGGCCACGGCCAAGACTCATAAAGTAGCTGTGTTCAAGAATCAACATACTGAACTAGGAGAATCAATAACACTATCTGAACTCTGAGTTCCTATAGATGCCAATCATTCTGAACCTCAATGGATAAAGTGAGATGCCAAAACTATTCAAGAGGCAAAAAGCTACAAGTCCCGCTCATCTGATTGGAGCTAAGTTTCATTGATATTTTGGAATTTATAGTATAGTCTCTTTTTTTTATCCTATTTTATTTTCAGTTGCTTGGGGACAAGCAACAATTTAAGTTTGGTGTTGTGATGAGCGGATAATTTATACGCTTTTTGGCATTGTTTTTACATAGTTTTTAGTATGATTTAGTTAGTTTTTAGTATATTTTTATTAGTTTTTAAATAAAAATCACATTTATGGACTTTACTATGAGTTTGTGTGTTTTTCTGTGATTTTAGGTATTTTCTGGTTGAAATTTAGGGACCTGAGCAAAAATCAGATTCAGAGGTTGAAGAAGGACTGCAGATGCTGTTGGATTCTGACCACCCTGCACTCAAAGTGGATTTTCTGGAGCTATAGAACTCCAAATGGCGCGCTCTTAATTGCGTTGGAAAGTAGACATCCATGGATTTCCAGAAATATATAATAGTCCATACTTTGATTAAGGATAGACGACGTAAACTGGCGTTGAACGCCAGTTCCATGCTGCATTCTGGAGTCAAACGCCAGAAACAGGTTGCAAAGTGGAGTTAAACGCCAGAAACAGGTTACAAACTGGTGTTCAACTCCAAGAGAAGCCTCTACACGTGTAAAGCTCAATGCTCAGCCCAAGCACACACCAAGTGGGCCCCAGAAGTAGATTTCTGCATCATTTACTCAATTCTGTAAACCCTAGTAACTAGTTTAGTATAAATAGGACTTTTTACTATTGTATTTACATCTTTGGAACATCTTTAGTTTCATCTTTAGATCACATTTGGGGGCTGGCCTCTCGGCCATGCCTGGACCTTCATCACTTATGTATTTTCAACGGTAGAGTTTTTACACTCCATAGATTAAGGTGTGGAGCTCTGCTGTTCCTCATGAATTAATACAAAGTACTACTGTTTTTCTATTCAATTCAAGCTTATTCCTTCTCTAAGATATCCATTCGCACCCAAGAACATGATGAATGTGATGATTATGTGACGCTCATCATCATTCTCACCTATGAACGTGTGCCTGACAAACACTTCCGTTCTACATGCAAACAAGCTAGAATGAATATCTCTTAGATATCTAATACAGAGGACCAAGTCCGAGATATTAGAATCTTCGTGGTATAAGTTAGAACCCGTGGATGGCCATTCCTAAGATCCAGAAAGTCTAAACCTTGTCTGTGGTATTCCGAGTAGGATCTGGGAAGGGATGGCTGTGATGAGCTTCAAACTCGCGAGTGCTGGGCGTAGTGACAGACGCAAAAGGATAGTAAATCCTATTCCAGTATGATCGAGAACCGACAGATGATTAGCCATGCAGTGACAATGCATTGGACCATTTTCATAGAGAGGATGGGATGTAGCCATTGACAACGGTGATGCCCTACATAAATCTTGCCATGGAAAGGAGTAGGAATGATTGGATGAAGACAGTAGGAAAGCTGAGGTTCAGAGGAACGAAAGCATCTCTATATGCTTATCTGAAATTCTCACCAATGAATTATATAAGTATCTCTATCCTAGTTTATGTTTTATTTATCTTTTAATTATTAAAACTCTATATCATTTGAATCTGCCTGACTGAGATTTACAAGGTGACCATAGCTTGCTTCAAGCCGACAATCTCCGTGGGATCGACCCTTACTCACGAAAGGTTTATTACTTGGACGACCCAGTGCACTTGCTGGTTAGTTGTGCAAAGTTGTGACAAAGAATTAAGATTATGAACGTGCGTATAAAGTTTTCAGCGCCGTTACCAAGGAATGGAACCGTCACGATTTCTGCGCACCAGTATGCGTCCCTCATGCGTACGCGTCGCTTGCGAATTCAGTCCAGCACGCGTACGCATCCCTGACACGCACGCGTGCCCATGAAAAATCAGCGTAAATGGTATATGGCCAGAGAGTTATGATGGTGTGGGGCTGGAATTGTGCTGGGAGCACAAGCCCCCTCACGCGTACGCGTCTCTGACGCGTGCGCGCCATTTTTCCACAATGGCCATCCACGCGTGCGCGTCCCTGACGCGCACGCGTCATGTGCATTTTTGGCTCTCGTGCGTATTAAACAGAGAGTTGTGCGTGCGCGGGGCAGCCTTCGCGCCAATTGCACAACCCATCTCACGCGTACGCGTCCCTGACGCTTACGCGTCGCTTGGAAAATGCGCAAGCTACGCGTACGCGTCGCATGCGACGCACAATTAAACCACCTCAGCACCTGATTTCAAATTCCCTCCCCCAATCCTAATAGTTTTCCAATCTTAATTATTCCTTCTTCCTTCTTTCTTTCTTTCTTCCTTATTCTTTCTTCATATCTATTACTTTCTTCTTTCCTTCTTCATCTTCTTCATCAGGTTTCTTTTCTTCTTCCCCTTTTACTCTTTCATTATTACTTTAATTTATGTTTCTTTCTTCTTTATTTTTCTTTTAGTTTCATTACCCATCGTTTCTTTTTCTTTTCTTTTTCATGCATTCTTATGTTGGTATTGAAGTTTTATTTGGGTATTACCTTACTATACTAAAGCTTGTGGTTTTTATGAGGAGTGATTTGACAATTGATATTTTCATTTGGCTCTCATATACATTTGGATTATATTATTTTTATTCCTACTTTAACTTGTTCACCAAGTGTTTGTGCAAAAGCACCTATGGCATCTTGAACTCTATTTTGTTTTACCCTTTTACTTGAATGCCTCTTTTTCACATCACTTGCACCCCACATGTATTTGGGATTATCATTCACAATTGTCATCATTACACATGCTCTTTAATTTGGCACCTTTATTACTTGATGCTTGAGTTATGCCTCTCATGTCCCTTTTTGCATGCTTTTAACCCCTTGCATCTAATTATTATGAATTGCCTTTTTTATCTTAATTGATGTCTTACCTACATGTTGTAGCTACCATGTATTTGAGCTAACATCTTTCCTTTGGCATTCGTTATCACTTGGAATTTCTCCTTTCCGGTTCTTTAGTTATCTATATTTAATATTCTCCCTTTTCTTTCTTCTTTAGACATGGGTACTAAGAAAGGAAAAGAGAAAGCCACTGGCAAGACACCAGCAAGGAGAGGAACCAAGAGAACACTAGCAAAGGCACTTCCATCTACCAGTGTCAAGCCACCAACAAAGCGGGTGAAGAGGATTATTAAAGTTGATGAATCAGAAAAAGCTTTTCCCGCCCGAGACTCCACACGGTTTGCTAACCGTTATTGCGAACAGATGTTCCCCATCTTAGCCAAGAGGAACTACAACAATGAGCATGTCCCAACACATTTTGTTGATTTTGTGGAGGCCCGAATTGAGAGGAGACAGTGGGGATTTCTAAGGAGACAGCCGCGGGAGGCCAACTTATCATGGGTAGTTGAATTCTACTCAAACTTCTATTCGCCTACTCTGCAGACTGTCTTCGTCCGTCAGCAGCAGGTCCCTGTCTCCGAGAGTACCATACAGAGAGCACTAAACCTTCCACCTAGTCCAGAGGGATGGGATGCATATCAAGAAGCATCTCGTAAGCGCCAGATGTATCAGTTCGACTGGGATAGCGTCCTTGGAGTTATAGCCCAACCTGGCAGTAAGTGGATCTATGGGCAGCATCGTTCAAAACCCAAGAGCATCTCAGCCCAGTCACTCACCCTAGAAGCTCACGTGTGGGCACAAATTATGTCCCACTATGTATTTTTGAGCACTCACGAGTCGACCTTCACAGCAGACATGGCTGTCCTCATCTGGTGCATCCTGACAGAGCAATCCCTCAACCTGCCCTGACACATCCGGCAAGCCATGGGACATGTACTGATTGCAGATAACCTACCTTTTCCCGCCTTGGTTTCAGATTTGGTCTCTGCGGCAGGTGTGTCCTATCGGGCAGGAGACACGAAGGTCATGATCCCTAGAGCCGACCAGTATGTCCCGAATGGGAAGTACATCAGGCCACCAGTTCCCTCTGTGAGCCAGCCTACAGGCCCATCTTTGGATACTCCGCTTACCTCTACTCCACCATCATCCATACCACAAGCACCATCCATCCATCAGATGTTCCTTCAGATCCTTGAGAGGTTTGACCAGCAAGACCGGTGGATGGAACGAATGGAGCGTCATAACAAGCGCTGATACAACTATTTGAAGGACCTCATAGTTGGTACACACCCACCTCCAGAACCAAAGGACACCCCGGACTCCCCTTCATCCAGTAGTACAAAGAGCCAAGGCGAACCAGACACTGGAGGCGACGCTTCCAGCCCCCCTTGCTCCTTACTGATGGCACGGAGGACTGTGCCAAGCCTTAAGTGTGGGGAGGTCAGTTCTTGACTTCCGGAGGTAACTTCTCTCTCTTAACACCAACATTTTACTTTTTCTTTTGTTAAATAGGATAAATTGCATGATAATAATTGCTTGCATGTATGTCTTGCTTGGTTGAAGTGATGAGTTTCTTTTCAAGACCATTTTTATAGCATTTCACTAATTTAAACTGAAAATTTGTGTTAAATTTGTTTGAAGATTGTAATTTGGAACATGGTTCATAGTTAAGAACACACAACCTGTGAGATTTGAGCTTCAATATATGGTTACATTATTTAACCATGATTTTATTCTTGTGTGTTTGCTTCTCTATGATTGCAATCTTTGCTTTGCTCCATTCTATATGTCCATTATTTAGTGTATATTCATGCATACATGTGATTGAGGCCTTTAATTATTATTAGCTCACTTATCCCAAATAAGCCTACCATTTCAATCACCCTTGTTTTCTACTTTGAGCCTTTTAATCCTCATTTGTTCTTTAAATTACCACATCACTAGCCTTAAGCAGAAAAACAATTAATTATCCCAATTGAATCTTTGGTTAGCTTAAGATAGAGATTGTGTATCAACTAAGTGAAGGAAATTTTGGAAACTTGGGTTGATGAGAAAGTGTTGAGTTGTATTGACAAGATATTGGGAATTTGGGTGCACACTCATGTGAAACCAGAAAAAAAAACCATATGCATTGAAATTTTATGTTTGCTTTCATGTTCAAAAAAAAATAAAAAATAAAAAATAAAAATATAAATATAAAATATAAAAAAAATTTCAATTCTACAACATAAATAAATAAATAAATAAATAAATAAATAAATAAATAAATAAATAGGGGATAAAATTACCCCAATGTTAAGTTTAATAAAAGACCAATGCATATGTGGTGAAATTAAAGGAAATTTGATACATGAGTATGTAAAATATACAAAAGTGAGATAAAGGGTAGCTAGACATGATTTTAAAGTATATAGAGAGTGTGTGTATGTTAGGTGAGAACTTAGGTTAGTCAAAGATTCAATTTACAGCTCACTTGGCCATACATGTATCCCCACTCTTACCTTAGCCCCATTACAACCATGAAAAGACCTCATGATGTTTGCATTAGTACATTAAATAAGTGTTGATTGGTTAGATGAAGAACAAAGTTTAGAAAGCATGACTAGGGAAGAGTAGAGTGAATTAACCCTAGACACTTGAGAGAATTAAAGTGCATATACACTACCAGTGAGGGTTCAATGCTTGATTCTATGTTCCCTGCTTTCATGAGCTATCTTCCTACGAGTTTACGCGCTTCTTATTATATGATTTGAATTAGTGGAATTTGATTCATATTTGTCTTGGAGAACTTGTTTACTTTTAACCAAGTAGACAGAATTATCTTAGCATATAGTTGCATTCATAGGTTGCATCTCATGAGTCTTACTTTTCCCCATTCATTCCTTTTATCTCTTTGAGCTTAGCATGAGGACATGCTAATATTTAAGTGTGGGGAGATTGATAAACCACTATTTTATGGTTTATCTTGTGCTCAATTGAGTGGTTTTTATCAAGTCTTTGCACACTTATTCATACAATTTGCATGGTTTTATAATTCCTTCCTAGTTTTGTTATATGATTGAAAAATTGCTTTCTAAGCTTTTAAAGCGTGTATTTTTAATTCCCCTTTATACCATTCGATGCCGTGATCCATGTGTTAAGTGTTTTCAGGCTTTATAGGGCAGGAATGGCTTAGAGGATGGAGAGGAAGCTTGCAAAAATGGAAGGAGCACAAGAAATAAAAGAGACAACCAGCGAGGATCGACGCATGCGCGTACCTGACGCGTACGTGTGAATTGGAGTTTGCACGACGACGCGTGCGCGTACCCGACGCGTACGCGTAACTAGCGCAGAAGACAAGTGACACGTGCGTGTACCTGACGCGTATGCGTGACTGACGCGTACGCGTGACATGCGCTACCTGCAGAAATCGCAGAAAATGCTGGGGGCAATTTTGGGCCAAGTTTGGACCCAGTTTTCAGCCCAAAAACACATACTAGAGGCAGGGGACAAGCAGAGACTAACACACATTGACATTACGCATAATTTTAGTTTTAGTTTTTGAATCTTAAAGAGAATTTCGACTACTTCCTCTAGGTTTTCTTTACATTCATAGATTTTCTAGTTTTTATGCTTTTGATGCTTTTGCTTTGGATATTGAGAAGAGTCACTACCTCCGTTGAAGTTGCTATTCTAGTTTGTTTTCTTATTCCTTTACTCTTTTAATTGCCCATTAACCCTGTTCAGATAAGTATGTTTATGATTTTGGGATTTATTAATGCAAAGAACTATTTTTATTTTTAATTAATTTTCAATTATTGTTTAATTTATCATGTCTTCTTTTTATTCCCTTTACATGCCTGTGAACGTTATATTCATGTCAATGGAGTAGTTTCCTAACTTGATTGGGAGTTGATTAAAAAGGAGACCCTTGAGTTGGAATACTCAAGTGTAATTCTAATTGGAAGTTGTTAGCTAACTCTCTAGTCTCTAACTCTAATTCTTCCTTAGGAGAGGATTAGGACTTGAGGATAGAGTTGGTTAGTTAGTTACTTGACTTTCCTTTCTTCAGCAAGGGATGACCAAGCAGAACAACAACCTTTTACTATTACACTTGGGAAAATTCAACAAGGATAGAACTTCCAATTAATCTTCTCCCGGTCAAGGCTTTTATCTTCATTATATAAATTCTCTTGCTAATTTTCATTGCATTAATTTACAATTATTTACTTTTTTGTTTCTCAACTCAAAAATTTCTCGGAGAACCCCTGACCAATAAATTTCACTCTTTTGTCAACTCGTTGGGAGACGACCTGAGACTCTACTCCCAGTATTTTTATTCTCAATTTGTGACAATTTTTCTAAATTGATAAGCGGAATTTTCGTCGGTTAAGAACTGTACTTGCAACACTACTTTTACTAAAATTTCTTAATCGGTTAATTTCCGCCACGTCACACCCACTGCCAAGCAAGCTTATATCATATCCATTTTGTTGTACACCTAAATTTGCCAAAAAAACACACCTCATGCCTTTATTCTTTCTTCAATGTACAACAACAAAATAAAAAACAAAAAAATTACAATTTCAGAGCATGAAGAATAACTAACCTGTCGAAGTGCATATAGTTAGCTAAACTAACAAATTCCAACCTCCTCAAAAAGTCACTACCTCCTAGAATAATACTACAAATACCAATTATACCAAAGTTTATTAATATAGGTAGCCGCTTTAGACTTGAACGGTGTTCATGAAAATCTCTGATATTTTAGCTGAGAATAAAAAAGAGTATAACCCACATGATAAGAAGGTTTTTCAATGAAATTACTTAAAATTTTATAGTTAGAAAAATTCAAGGTAGGCTTAACGTTTTATCAATTCTTACTAATGAAGAGGATCTACGATTATATCCCTATTGTCTAATGATTTAACCTAAGTTTAAGGTATAGATTTAGAGAATCCAATAGCATACTCTTTGAAAAGTATTGTGCATACCATCCACCGAAGAATTAGTGTTTGAACTATCAGTAGAATCCTCAACTGAATTATTATTTACGACCTTAGCAGTGAGTTTTAAATGAGGCATGGCAACAGAGAAATAAAAATCTAAAAAATAATAAAAATAGGGTGAGTAATAAAAATTCATGAATCTCAACAATAAAAATACCAGAACTCTAATTGCAAAATTGAACGGTATTAACATTATCAAGATTCTAACAGCAAAAAATTAAAAAGTACTAACATTGTCAAGATTTTAACTGCCAAAATTAGAAGAGTACCAAGAATATTAAGGAGGTAGCAACAAAAACTAAATGATACAAAAAATATCAAAAAATCCAATATTAGAAACTGAGAGGACCAAGAATCATATAAACAACGAAGACCAAGAATCATATAAACAACGAGAAAAAAAAAAGATACACATGTGACAACAAGAGAAAAAAATAAAAAAATAAAACAGAAAAAAAAAGTAAAAAAAAAAAAAGAATTGAAGGAATTTTATCAAGTATCATGGTTCAAACATAGTAAAAGAAAAGGTAATATTCTTCCTATAAGTATTGAACTAAAAAGATGAAAACTAAAAAAAATATTTTAAAGAGTTAAGTTTCTTTTTAAATGAAAAATAAATTAGTCATAGTGAAATAGTTGGATTTGAAGTATAAAAAATATCATTTAACTTAATTTGTTGAAATCAACTTCCTTCCTTTAATCATTTTTGGCTAAAAAAACTTTGAAAATGAGAGAAAAATCAAAATAACCTTTTGATAATTATCTTAGTGACTAATTTTGAAAAAAAAGAAGAGTAAACTGAACATGTCAATATTAACATGGGGTAATATACTCTCCCTTCAATATAGCTTGTTACCAAGTTGAGAACATGAAATTATAAAAAAGCTTCATTTTACTTCTTTCTATTTTGTCGATTTTTAGCAAATCGATGGTGGTTCGATTCTAATGGTCTGGGAGCGAAACCAACTCCTTTTTTGCAGGTACCACTTTTATTTGCATCAAAATTTATGCCTTTGACAATAACGAAGAAGAAAGAACCAAGCTTTGTAGAAATTCAAAATGAATAATAAAATTTAAATGACTTGAATAAAAGGAAAATGAAATTGCAGAAAGGGAAAGTGTTTGGAAAAGTAAAGGGAAAATTGAAAGGTAAAGGCTGGAAAGGATAAAAGTTGCTGAATTTAAAAGAATTAAAATGACATTGCAAAGAAGATAAATTGTATGGAAAGAAAGTTGCAGGGAATTTAAATGTAAAGTAAAGACATGGAAGGAACTCTTCGAAGAAAAAAGACTCTTGACTGACTCAGAAAGTCGCTGGGGATGTGAGTGAGTGTGAGTGTTTTCTCCGAAAAGATTCCAACCTTTGTTCCATCGATCTTTCACGTATTTATGGAAGTCTTCAACCAATCAAATTCAGATATAACTTCCACGTCCGTCAATCATTGAATAACCGTTTCCGCTTTCTTTGAGTGCCATCTATAACTTCCACCAACTATCTTCACTTAGTAACTCCCTTCGATTACTTCACTCTCTCGATAAGTCCTAATCGATCAAAATTCTCTTCTTCATCGATTGACCATCTTCAAGGAATCCAATACAGTTATTTTCCACCTCGAAGTTCACAACTTGTTTATCATTTTTGACTAACAAATTACTTTTGCCTTCGATTCGGTTTTCTGTCTACCATCTTCGACATCAGTAACCTCTTCTTTGATACAGCTGACCTCGTCAAGTCTGCCTCTTCGATTTCCACATTTGCGTCAATCGATTAATAGAAAGTACGTAAAGAGTACCTAATTGACTCCAATGCAAAGTTAATTCTAACATGTATTTGGAGGTTGATCGAAATATTTTTTGGCACTTGGGAATTATCGAAGCTTATTCTTGTCGAATATTGGCTTGTCAAAGAGTTCAATAATATCTTTATCAAAAATATTATTTTTGATATAACAAATTCCCCTAAGTATTTATTTTTTCGACTAGAAGGATGAAAGTATAAATACTTACTATTATTCAATATTTTCGACGATGATACTAGGCATTTCTTCCTCTTCTTCCTCAAAATTTTCCTCGACATAGTTTATCCATTTTTAGGAATGGAGTTTCAACTGCTTTACCTCAATTGGTCGAAGTAGAAGGAACACGACGCAACTGTCGACCACTTTGGTTACCACCAATTCGATCTTAAAAAATGGTATCTCTTCCACGGCCTCGAAAAAAATAACTACATCGAGCCTGTTGCGGTCGGTATTCTTTCATTTTCTCATTCACCAAACTCTTGCCAATTCTTGATCCATCCAACCCCAATAGCATGGGATCGACGAAACAATGGTGAATAATTATTCTGTGGACTCTAAACAAATTGAGTCTAAGGGTCAGTTTACTCTTCTTTGTCGAAATTGGTCTTCGATGGCTTGACCAAATCGAAACTGACCCCAAATAATTGTTTGATCAATTTCATATATTGCACAAATTTTCACAAATATTTTCACATAGTGCATGAGAAAATATTAGTGAAGCATCATGCCATTCTTGAAGAGCCCAAGATAAAATTCTTTTTCAATTTATCGAAGAAAAATTATCTTCGATATAAGAAATGCCCCAAGTATTTGTTTTCGAACTCTTGAGGCAAAGTGGTTGTTTGTCGAACTCTTGGATCTTCGACATTTTGTTGAATATTTTCAGCCGTATTCATTTTCGATACCTCATCGAATTTTTTATGACAACATATTACCCAAATCATGGTAATTTTCCTTTTCCTTCTCGGATCATTATGGTCAGAGAGTTGTCATATTTGATGATTTGAAAATATCATAATCAAAAAATTTTTTTTTCCAAATTTCCAACTTCACAATTTCCAAAGTAAACAGAGAAACTTTTTCTTATCTGAAATTTGATCAACTTTATAGAGTTTCAAAGTTGAATAAAGATTTTTTTCCACAGTTATATCTAACAACTGCCAATAACCGCTTCTCAAGAACTTCTTTTTACAGACATATTTGTACATATCTTTATAGAGTAGCCACTCCTTCCAAAGTGTTCCAATATGCACCTGTAACTTGATAAAGTTCGAATTTGTCGAACATTGGCTTGTGATGACAAGTCATCATATGATAGTTTTTCAAGCATTTTTGCACTTGTTTCATTAGGTTTTATGCACTTTCCTACATTGTAAGTAAGTAATTTGGAATGGAATTGCATGGTTTCTTTGAATCAATCAACCACCATTTAATTGATACTAAATCATGAGGTTTAAGCTAAATTTAATTGATTTTTTTATGATTTATAAACCTTGTGAATTTGGTGATACTTTGATTGGTTGTTTTGATTACTTGTAGGTGAAGAAAAGAAGAAAACAAGAAAGCGTGGCCCAAGGAAGAGAAGAATGTGGCAAAAGAAACAAAGAGGCGTGGCACAATGAAGGAGGAAAGCCACAATACTCTACTGGGAGCACAACAATGAACCAAGGAAGCAAGGCTTGGATGCTACGCTCACCTTGAGAGCGGAGCACAATTTAATACCAAGAGAGAAAGGGGAGAAGAATGATGCTCTGCCAAGAGCATTATCGTGCTTCATACAAAATAAATGCAAGAGGCGCTACTCACAAAGGAAAATAAGCCAAAATTGGCCAAAATGCATCCCCCAAGACTTGAACCTTGCACCTAAAGGATAACAAGAAGGCGCTACTCCAAGGGGGCAAGGGCACTCAATTGTTTTACTTAATTGAGCGCTATCTTATATTGATGGGCATAAGGAAAATTGGCTCCTCAAAATGCATTCACTGGGGATCGAAGTGGGAGCCTCACTCAAACAACAAGGAGCGCTACTTATACTACCTGCAAGAAAAATAAGCCAACATGGCTTCACTAGGATTCGAACTTGAGGCCTTCCACTCAAAGCAAGGCACTACCTCTCTTTGCTTTACAAAAGAAATTGGTCCAAATGTCTCCACCATGGTTCGAACTTGGAACCTCACCCAAGCAAAAGGAGTGGTGCGCTCTTACCAAGAGCAGAGCGCTACTCTCCTTACTCCTTGATGCCTGAGTGCTACTTTCCTTGCTTGCTAGCAACTTGACACGGCCCAGGGAGGATTGGTGCCCACAAGCCATGCCAAGACAAGGCAATGCTACGCTCCCACAAGAGCAGAGCGCTACCCTGTTGCACACAAGCCTGGCACGCCACCAAGGGCCAAAGACAAGCATTGATGCTCCGCTCTCACCAGGAGCAGAGCACTCCACTGGGAGCAAACACTCATGGGCTAAAATTGGACCAAAATTTAATTTAAATTCAATTCTTCACCAAATTAAAAAGCCCACTCCAAATTCTAAAATCCAAAAATAAAAAGTGTATAAATAGAAGCTAGTTTGATTTAGTGAGGATCTTTTTTGCTTCTTTGAATTTTCATTTGTGTAATTTTTAGAGTTTTCACTTTGAATTGGGATCTTGGAGAATTGGGAAGGAGAATTGATCTCTCTTCTTCCTTGTTCTTGCTTGAGCACTCTTTACTTCTTGTCTTGGATCTTGGGTGAAGAATTGAAGAAATTCTGTTTCAATCTCACCTTGAGATCTCTTGTTAATCTTTCTGCATAATTTTAGAAACTTTGATTTACATTCCAAATTCTGTTTACTACTTTCATTCTTCTCTTTTCTTCTGCAAATTAATTTTCCATTTTCTTTTGCAATTGTTCTTGTTGGATCAAGGAAGGATTTGAGATCTAGACTTGTTTTCTAGTCTCTTCCACTCCTGATATCTTCAATTTCTCTTTTAACTTCTGCAATTAAGCTACATTTACTTTCTGTTTTAATTCTTTAAGCATTTTCACTTTTCTGTTTGAGATCTACTTCAATTTAATTCATCTTCTTCTCTGTTAATTGTCATTTCACTTCTGCTTGTTTAATTTCTGCAATCCCAACTCCCTGAACCCTTTTATAATTCAAGCAATTTACCTTCCTTGCACTTTAAGATTCATTCATTTACATTTCTTGCAATCTAAGCTTCTGCAATTTAATTTACTTGCTCTTTAAGATTCAGCACTTTTACTTTCTGTTCTCTTTAATTTACTGCAACTCTTCCCTCTCCCTTTACATTTCATGCAATTTAGCTTCTGTCAATTACAAACCACTTAAACCAACACTTGATTCGCTTGACTAAATCAACCACCAAACTAAAATTGCTCAATCCTTCAATCACTGTGGGATCGACCTCACTCATGTGAGTTATTATTACTTGATGCAACCTAGTGCACTTGCCGATTAGATTTGTGTGCTTGGAATTCATTTTCCAAAAAATACACCATCAGCTTGTCGAAGAATTCAACAATATCTTGTCGAAAATATTATTTTTGATGGTTTTTTTTTGCTAGATGGACAAAAGTAAAAATACTTATCATCATTGAATATTGTTTTCAACAAACTCATATTCAACTATTTCTCTTTCTTTCTTCTTTTCTTCTTTTATTTTTTCAACTTGTCAAACTCTCTCAGCCAAATAGGCTAAATCGGGAATATGCATATTGAGTAACTTTCGACGCATATACAAGCCAAGACCTTTGATGGCTATTTTGACGATCTCGCTTTCAGGGACCGACACATAACATCGATTGTGAGCATTTTTGAATCGAATTATATGGTCATCTATCGATTCTCCATCATCTCGTTCTATTGCAAGCAAATCTGTCAACGAGACATTCAATTCTGCTCTATAAAATTGAGCATGAAAAGCATTTTCTAATTGTGCCCATGTTAAAATCGAACTGGGTCTCAGATTTGAAAACCAAGTGAAAGCATTTTTTGTTAATGAAGTAGGAAAAAACTTCATTCTCAGGTTTTCGTTATCTGCCAAATTTTCTAATTCGACCAAATAGTGAGCTATATGCTCAACAGTTGACTCTCCAGCCTCTCCTATAAATTTTGTAATTATTTTGGGAGTTCTTACACATATTGGCACTTCTGTCATTTTCACTACAGAAGGAAAAGCAGAAATAAAATATGGTCGATGCATGAGACCCACGTTGATACCCATTCCATTGAGGATATCCTCAACAATCCTTGTCACCTGGTAATAATATCCACGTTGTGTGTGAAGTCTATTCAAAACTTCATTAGCATTTTGATCTCGTCGAACGAGATAAGGGATATTTTCTTCCCTTTCAGGATTCTTAAGTACATTCCCCTCATCATAATCGACAATTCGAGCAATTCTCTCGACTTGTTTAACCAGTCGATCATATTTTGACTCATTGTCAGCTAGGATAGGATTCAAAATAGTAGTCATCTGGTGAGTCAATAGGTTGACTAAATCATGATGGCTTTCGTTAATATATTGTCGAAACTCAGCCATCGATCCTGGATTATTCGACGAGGAGCCCACTTGGTAATCTCGATTAACTTCGTCAGACATGGTAACAATTTTACCACTTTTTAATTGCATGCACCAAATATCAACACTGCATGCACAATGCAACAGTTGAAAGCAACAAATTTTGATACAATTAAATTTTAAAACTGTCCCACCGAGCCTGCCAATTTGTTTTGTCGATTTTTAGCAAATCGATGGTGGTTCGATTCTAATGGTCTGGGAGCGAAATCAACTCCTCTTTTGTGGGTACCAGTTTTATTTGCATCAAAATTTATGCCTTTGACAATGACGAAGAAGAAAGAACCAAGCTTTGCAGAAATTCAAAATGAACAATAAAATTTAAATGACTTGAATAAAAGGAAAATGAAATTGCAGAAAGGAAAAGTGTTTGGAAAAGTAAAGGACAAATTGAAAGGTAAAGGCTGAAAAGAATAAAAGTTGCTGAATTTAAAAGAATTGAAATGACATTGCAAAGAAGATAAATTGCATGGAAAGAAAGTTGCAGGGAATTTAAATGTAAAGTAAAGACATGGAAGGAACTCTTCGAAGAAAAAAGATTCTTGACTGACTCAGAAAGTCGCTGGGGATGTGAGTGAGTGTGAGTGTTTTCTCCGAAAAGATTCTAACCTTTGTTCCATCGATCTTTCACGTATTTATGGAAGTCTTCGACCAATCAAATTCAGATATAACTTCCACGTGCCTCAATTATTGAATAACCGTTCCCGCTTTCTTTGAGTGCCATCTGTAACTTCCACCAACTATCTTCACTTAGTAACTCCCTTTGATTACTTCACTCTCTCGATAAGTCCTAATCGATCAAAATCCTCTTCTTCATCAATTGACCATCTTCAACGAATCCTATACAGTTATTCTCCACCTCGAAGTTCACAACTTGTTTATCATTTTCGACTAACAAATTACTTTTGCCTTCGATTCGGTTTTCTGTCTACCATCTTCGACACCAGTAACCTCTTCTTCGATACAGCTGATCTCGTCGAGTCTGCCTCTTCGATTTTCACACTTGCGTCAATCGATTAATAGAGAGTACGTAAAGAGTACCTAATTAGCTCCAATGCAAAGTTAATTCTAATATGTATTTGGAGGTTGATCGAAATATTTTTTGGTACTTGGGAATGATCGAAGCTTATTCTTGACGAATATTGGCTTGTCAAAGAGTTCAATAATATCTTTATCGAAAATATTATTTTCGATATAACACTCTCATCAAAATTTTCTGAGATCTTTTCAGACTATTTTTTTCACTTGCTTTCTTCTAATTCTCCTCATTGTTCTTTATTTTGTTTATGACCTTAAAACAAAAGAACTTGTAGAACACATGACACCAAACTCTACCTTAGTTTTATCTATCTAAAAAAATTTATTCATCCTCTTGTGACATCAACGAAAGGCTCAATACATTTTATCCATCATTATCTCACATCTTTAGTTCTTATATTGCTTATTTACCTATAGTATTTTCCTAAAAAAGTTACCTACCTTTAGTCCCTTTTCTTCTCTTAATCTTATTTATTTAATTTATTCTCACAAAACTACGCTCAAATCACATGGTGACATGATGAAAGTATTTATGGAGTTAAACTCAAGCTATTATACCATGTAATGACATCTTTTCTACTGCCTTCATTTGTTTTTCACGGCACCCTCCTCCCTCACACCCCGCACATTCCTTCTTTTTTTTTTTTTTTCTAAAACTAGTGGAATACCCGGATTACGTTCGGGCCAAATATTGATCTATTATAAAATTTTATTAATACTTATATGTGAATATTAAGAATTATTCTTTTTAATTTTTAAAGATTTTAAATATAATGATTATTTCTACAATTTATAAGACTGTTTTATTTCGGCTTATATAGACCATAATAAATATTTTTATAGGCATTTATCTAAAGTTTATGTAAAAACTGAAATTAAAAGGTATTTATTTATATTATATAAGATTTATTTGTACAGTATATAGGACTGTTTTATTCCTGTTTATATAGACCAAATAATTAAAAACTGAAATAAAAGATTTTTACATTTTAGTCACAGAGACAAAAATAACGTAGTGGTACTTTTTTATATTAATAGACCCTATTGTATAGTCCACGTTATTCGTGGTTGACGTGCTTAATATTTTTAAAGGTATTATCTAAAGTTTATTTAAAAAAGAGATTAATATATTTTAATTGAAACGAATTGCACGATCATTAATTTTTTTTGATATATTGATATATAATTCGGTTAATAATTATTTTTAAATGGTAACCTTTAAAACATTTTTTATTAGCACTCCTTAATACCACGATAGAATCACTTTTACGATTCGTGCCTTGTTAAAAAAAAAAAATTCTACATAAAAAGGGATTTGATTAAAAATTGCTTAGACTAAAAAACCATTTACCTATGTGCCTGCTGTATAACGTTTCATTTACGGTTTTTTTTTTTTTTTTTAATTTTTGGAGAGAATTAGACACCATAATGACTTTAATGAAATATATATAAAAGAATGAAAGTTATCATGTCTAGTTAAATATGTAAAATAAATAAAAAATAATCGTAGATGAGTAAAATATATTCTCCGAATTAAGTATATATTTTTATGCCCAATTAGATGAAGTGAGACAGATTTGTATGAAACGTAGTTAACTAAATACTTATCAATTTATTTGGCAATATTCGATTAAAGAATTGTAATTATAACGTGAAATAATTATTTATAATTGTCTATGCCGCATCTCAATTATAAATTATAAATTTTTGTTCTATACATAAAATTATTTTTAGATATATTGGGTTTTTCATTGTATAAACATGAATATGTTATATTAATATTCAAAAATATATTAGGTTCAATTACAAATAGTTATAGATAAATAAACAATAGCAAAAATAAAAAAACGTAACTACAATGCAATCCATGAGTCATGCAGGTCCCAAAATTAAAAAATCATCCTTAAATCAAGCCTAACCCAAAAATCAGATTCCATTATCCCAAAATTTTATTATATTTATTTATTATCTTTTAAATGTATCTTTATTAAATTATGATTTTTAAAATTCTTATTTTTTATGTAAAACTGTTTTTGTTTATTCTTAAGAAATTAATTTAAATATACCTATATGCACATATATTATGTGTAAGAAGTTTAATCTGATCTATTATTTTGTTGTACCTTTGTTGTTTAACTTTAAACTAATAATACATGTCATTAGCTTCAAAGAATTAATTCCACTATTCTATAGATTATTGATCATTAAGTTGTAACGAAAATAAAAAAAATTAGATCTTCCGTTCACTGAATAATATTAATTTATAGTCAATTCCTCAGAAACATTTACTTGTTTCATACATCTACTTTTATTCTTTTGTTTATTAATGTATGTGCAAAGAAGCTTATACATATATAGTAGAGTTCTTTGCATTTTACACACATTGAATAGTTAATCTTCTTTTATTATATTACCATTTATTCAATTGCACAAAAATAGTGAATGAAATTAACATTGGTTACAATTAACTTATATGTTTTAATGATATTTTTTTTAAATGGTAATTTTTAGAGTACACTTTAACAAATTAAAATAATAAATAATTAAACGCGTATATATGAATATTGCATTATAATTTTTAAGTATAACTTGAATAACAGATGTTATCATTTTGAGTCATAAATAAATATTTTTAAGCAGATATTTATTTTTCAAAAAATTAATACTATTATGTACTTTAACAAATTGTGTATTGTTTTTTTTGGTTAGAAATAAGAGAGTAATCTGAAAGAGTGTATTATTCAGGTTGAGGAAAAATACAATGTACAATGGGTATATATAGCTGCTAGAAGGATCAAAGTAATAAAAGTAGAATAAATTACCATTTGTACTCATAAAAGATACAGACGCTGACAAATGTATCCATATAAGAATAAAACGACAATTGTAACCACGGAAGATGGCTTCCGTGTGCCAAGAGTACCCTATTGAATCAATTACGTAATCGATGTCTGGGTACTCTTGGCACACGGAGGTCATCTTCCGTGGTTATAATTGTCGTTTTATTTTTATATGAGTACATTTGTCAGCGTTTGTATCTTTTATGGGTACAAATGGTAATTTATTCAATAAAAGTATAGAATCCTACAATTAATATACAGATACGCTATATAAATACAAATGATATTAATTGATCTAATTTGATTCTAATTATTCTCTTAACATCCCTCCTCAAACTCAAGTGGGAGTTAAGGATACCATCTTGAGTTTGGATAACAGAGTCCGAAAACGAGTCAGATGATGAGTCTTCATAAAGATATTAGCAGTCTGGTCCAGTGTGCCAACAGCGATGAGATGAATAGCATTAATAAGGATACGTTGCTGAACAAAGTGACAATTATTCTCAATGTGTTTGATGCGTTCATGAAACACATCATTATAAGCAATCTAAATAGCACTACGACATCAGTTAGGGATGACTGAGGAGCACCCAAATCTTTGAAAAGCCAACGAATCAAGATAACTTCAGTAGTGGTGTCAATGAGAGTACGGTATTCAGCTTCTGTGCTTGATCGAGCAGTGAATGTTTGCTTCTTAGCTCGCCAAGAAATGAGAAAGTTGCCAAGAAATAAAAAATAACCAGTAGTGGAACGACGATCAATGGGATCACCAGCCCAATCAGCATCTGAGTACGCTTGAAGAGATAAAGATGAATAGGCAGAAAAATAAACGCCATGGAATAGGGTGCCTTTGATGTAGTGAAGAATGCGAAGAACTGCCGCACAGTGAATAGTACGAGGAGCCGACAAGAACTGGCTAAGAACATGAACCGGATATGCGATGTCCGGTCGGGTGACAGTTAAGTAGACGAGTCCTCCAACTAGCTATCGATAAAGAGTAGGATTATCCAAAACAGTGCTATCCATAGGAGTAAAACGAACATTAGGCTCAAGAGGACTAGACTCAGTGCGACTATCTATAATTCCAGCTCGAGCAAGAAGATCTGAAGCATATTTAGCTTGAGAGAGATAGATACCATCATCGGTGGATATGACTTCTAGACCAAGAAAAATAGCTGAGAGAACCAAGATCTTTCATCTCAAAAGTACGTTGAAGGGATGCCTTGAGATTAGAGATACCATCAACATACAGAAGTAGAAGAACAACTCCACGTTCGCTTTTACGAATGAAGAGTGCATTCTCATAAGGGCTGCAAGTGAAACCAAAATTGCATATGGTAGTGCTGAACTTGTCAAACCATTCACGAGGAGTTTGCTTAAGTCCATAGAGTGTCTTGCGAAGGAGACAAACTTTGCTAGGAGGACAAGGATAATCCTGAGGTGGGTTTCATATAGACCTTCTTTTTTAAATCTCCATTAAAAAATGCATTCTTCACGTCCATCTAACTGAGAGACCATTTTTTGACTGCAGCAATGGCAAGAAGAGCTCGAACAGATGTGAGTCGAGCAACAGGAGCAAAAGTCTCTTCATAGTTAATACCATACTCTTGCGTACAACCCTGAGCAACCAACCGTGCCTTATAACGGTCAATAGAACCATCAGAACGGATCTTGATCTTGTATACCCATCTGCTTCCCACAATTTCCTGATTGGAAGGAGGATCAACCAAATCCCAAGTGTGTGCTTTTTCAAGTGCCTGTATTTCTTCCTGCATTGCTTGTTGCCATGTGGATTTGTGGAGGCTTCTTGGAATGACTTAGGTTCATGTTGATGAAGAATAGTAGAAAAACAATGATAATTAAGAAGATGAGGAGGTAGATTTCTTACCCTAGAAAAACAAATGGGAGCAGGAAGCATGACAGTAGGAGCAGGATCGTTGTCCGGTCTGGAATCATCGGGGAGATGGAGAAGGCGGAAGAACAGGAGGCTGTGGAGGGTGACTCGAGATATAACCTGTAGAATAATCACTAGGAGAAAAATCAACATTAGGGTTAGTGAAAAATGGTGACTGAGTAGGAGGAATGGACTCAAAGGAGGAGAACCGAGAAAACATGTGATACTCCCAAAAGACAACTTGATGAGATATACGAATACGTTTAAAGAGAAGATCCCAACAATGATAACCCTTGTGTTTAGTGCCATAACCAAGGAAACAATACATACGATCCCAAGGTTCAAGTTTACTATGTTCATGAGGCTGAAGAAGAACAAAACAGACACAACTGAAAACTCGAAGAGAACTATAATCTGGGGAGGTATGATAAAGACACTCAAAGGGAGTAACGTTACCAAGAACAGAAGAAGGGAGTCTATTGATAACATGAATAGCAGTAAGAATAGCTTCACCCCAAGTACGCTCAGGACACGAAGAAGAAAGAAGCATTGCACGAACAGAGTCAAGAATGTGATGGTATTTACGTTCAGCTCGGCCATTTTGTTGAGATGTACCAGGAAAAGAAAACACAGACAAAGTACCCTGTTATGCAAGAAAGGTTAAGAGTTTGGAATCACGGTATTCCATAGCATTATTATGTTGGAAAACCTTAATGACCTTGGAAAACTGAGTTTTAATCATAGTAGTATAGTTAATATATATCTGAGGTAACTCATGGCGACTAGTCATCAAATAAACCCAAGTAAAACATGAATAATCATCAATGAAAACGA
This sequence comes from Arachis hypogaea, assembly GCF_003086295.3. Lineage (NCBI taxonomy): Eukaryota > Viridiplantae > Streptophyta > Magnoliopsida > Fabales > Fabaceae > Arachis > Arachis hypogaea. The sequence continues at coordinate 38,261,687 of NC_092054.1, read as the reverse complement.
CAAAGTATCGAGCTCCACCCATAGAAGCAATGGGAGCAGGGCCCCAAACATCAGAGTGAATGAGATCAAAAGGAGAGCAAGCAAGAGAGGAATTGTTGTGAAAAGATAAAGCATATTGTTTGGCAGTTTGACAAGAAATGCAATAGACCCACAACACCCTGAGACACAAGAGGACGCAATTTTTCTAAGGAGCTGTGGGCAAGACGTTGATGCCACAAGTAAAGGGTAGATGGAGAAGAAGCAGCACAGAGATTTGGTACAGGAGAAATATGAAGATTCTCGAGTTCAAACAACCTTCTGACCTTACGTTCAGTCCTGATGATTTGTCCCGTCCGAGGATCCTGTACATGACAACCAAAAATGGAAAAAGTGACATCAAAATCCAGATCAACAAGCTGACCAACAGAGATAAGATTAAAGTTTAATTTGGGAATATAATAAGTATCAGGAAGATTGAGAGTCGACTAGGAGATAGAACCCTTGTGTGTTGCATGCAAGAGGGAACCATTAGCAGTATTGACAGAGGTGCATTTGTAGTGGTAGACAGAGACAAGAAAAGATTACGCAACAGAGATATGTGATTAAAGCAATTCGAGTCAAAATACCATTTAGAATTACCTGGAGGAGTCGAAAAAACAGTAAAGGTATTACCAGAAGGGGAGAGAAGATGCTGAATAAGAGACGCAATATCGGATAGAGAGATAGGAGACGGGTTGAGAGGAGTAGAGGTGGTAGATTCAGTAGTAGCAGCAACAGTAGAAGCAGACACATTCTTGGAGAAGTTTGATGACAAGCATTCTTGAGGTAATCAGGACGTGCTGGGCGAGTAGGACAGGCAGTAATCAAATGTCCCGACAGCTTGCAATAATGGCAGAACAGATGTGAACAATGGTAGCTAATGTGACCTTTCTGGTGGCATGTGCGACATTCAACAGAAGGATAGTCTGAAAAGAGGTGTCCAGAACAGTTACAATTTCAACAGAATTTATCCTTTCTGTTTGTGGCAGCAAAAGCATTTGACTTTTCTATAATAGTAGATAGAGATCAAAGAGAAGAAAGAAAACTATAATTTCGGAGCAGAAAATGAGAAAACGGAGTGCAGAATTGGAAAGAACTCACCAAAAATACCTTAGGGATGGTTTTACTATCTGCCACGTCAGCACTACGTCAATGCCATGTCAGCATATGGAGGCCACGTGGCAGCGTCTGAGTGGAAGCGGATGACACGCTGGCGAGGTGAGCTGGAGAGCGGGTCAGATGGCGAATCAGGTCGGGTCCGGGTGCGGGCTACCAAGAGGTGAACTGAGACGCAGGTCAAGCGGTGGACCGGGTCGGGCCCGAGTACGAGCTGCCGGCTTAGCACGGAACAAGAGTGCACAACATGTGGAGGAGTGGTGGACTGTTGATCGCGGAGCTCAATCTGACGGTGTAGAATGAATCTGGAAGGAGAAGAATGCTGATCGTGACAACGTCTTAAGGCGGCGCGTCTGGCGGTGGATGACGGCGAATCTAGAGGCATTGGAATCACGATGACGAGACGAACATGGTGGGAAAGGCTGTGACGAACCAAAGCGTCAGGAAAAAATCGAAAAACGAGGCTAAAGAAGACTGTTGAAGGAGAAGAAACAAGGGGGCTATAAACCAATTTTCTTGGAAAAAAAAAGGAACCTATGCTCTTGATACCATATTAGAAACAAGAGAGTAATTTGAAAGAATGTATTATTCAGGTCGAGGAAAAGTACAATGTACAAGAGGTATATATAGCTGCTAGATGGATCAAAGTAATAAAAGTATAGAATCCTACAATTAATATACAGATACACTATATAAAATACAAATGATACTAATTGATCTAATTTGATTTTAATTATTCTCTTAAAAATTTTAAAGTAGGTTAATTTTGTTATAAAATATAATTTCATTAGCACTATTTAATACGCGCATTAGAAATACTCTTACAATTTGTACCATGTTAAACGAAATATCTACATAAAAAAGCATTTGATTAAATATTGTTTAGACTAAAAAATCATTTATAAAAAATCATGTGAATACTAAATTAGATTTAATTGGTTTTTTAAAATTTTTTAAATGAATTAGACACCATCACGATTCCAATAAAAATAAATATAAAAAATCAAAATCTTATAGTATTTATTTAAATACTTAAAATAGTAAAAAAAATAATTTTACCTACTCAGATGGTTCCCACATTAAGAATAGTTTTATTTCCCAATTCGATGAGGTTAGATATATGTTTTTATCAAATCATTATGAATTACACGTATAGATCATTATTCTATTTAACTAAATGATAATCAAATATTCGGAAAGAATTGATTAAACCATTCGAAATATAACGTGGGATAATTTAAACTTGATTATGCTCAGTGAATTTATATAATATAATTATTAAGTATTACATTAGATAGAAATGGAGAACCGTTAAAGATGATTTATATTAAAAAAATATAACCGTTATCTATTCTATAATTATGTGGTCTCATTAAATAGTTACCCACTCCACATAGAGCAAGTTGTTTGAATTCTTATCTATTCATTAAATTTGAATTTATTGCAACCCCGCTCCTACTAACTACAATAATCTTCTTCTTTAAATATTTTACACAGATAGATCAATCTAATAATCTAAAAAAAACCATGGGCATCACAAAAACAAAAGCAAGGGAAAAGGGGTATCGACACCACCTACTTCTGGCTTCTTGGTTCAATTTGCCCGGTGTTATAGCTTATCTTATTTTTGCTTCACACAGTCAACATCGAGGGCACATAGTTCTTTGGATCTAGTTAATCTATAGATGATGATTTCTATGGCTGCTGGAATATAATTGAATCTTTCCATCGAATCCACTACTGATCCAGTCTTCATGAAACGTCTAGATTGGCATCGGATATTATATCTTCAATTATAAGAATGTTAAATATTAAAGACAATTTTTGATTGATTAGCTGCTAATTTTAAATCCACTACAACTGAATACATTTAAATAATTTCTTCTATCAAATACATAATGGAGTTGTGTTTTGCGTTGAGAGTTGACAACTCTCTTGGTGCGGTGACAGTGTTTCAAAAAATCAGAAGCTTTGTTACTTTTTTCTACATCAGGACTAGTAATCTCATGCGTCAGCGTATCCCTGTGGGATTACCACTCTTTGAGAACGTGGTGGGAGCCATCTGAATGGGTAGGGGCTTTAATTTCCAAGAGAAGCTCGCTCCATCTTCTTTTCGGGGTAAAGGTTGCCAAGATGGGCAGAACCTTATCCAAAAAGATTTGGCTTGTGATGTATGTAAGTATACCGTGACAATCTGTTACATATAATACATGTTATTTTTCTAGTAGTTAAATCTTATAATTATAATTCTAGCTACAAACTTCATGGCAGTTTGCTATTAGATATAATTCCTAATTAATGAAGAAGACCTTTAAGCATACAAACACATAGAATATAACTATGTCGGTGTTAAGAATTATATTTTTTTCTTATCTAGTCTTCTTTGATATTAGCTAGTATGATAACTATAACTTTGAATACAATCTCCCAACCATGATGGCATTTGAATTGATTGTTTGTGCGGGTTCCATAAGAATATATATTCTTGAATTTAAGCTGGATTGGTTTATAACTTTAACTTAGTATTTTTTGTTAGGTTAGAATCATCATTTGTCTTTTATTATACATATATTCACATGTATTTTAGGTGCTCCCTGATTATGATGTTTTGATCCAATTGGGTATACTCAATCAAATTTTGTAATAAACAACAATTGCTAACTATGGGACGGTAGATCAAGTTGAATGATTGGAAGCTATTTCCTAACTATTCATAATTTTTCACAGTATGTGAAGCTTATCTATTGTAGAATTTCTTTGCGTTTAGTAGTGTTGCAACCCATGGCTCTGTATTAATGTAGTAGAATAATATTTTGCTCCTATCTAGTCTTGTTTGATATTATATAGTATGAAAACTATCACTTTGAACAAAATCTTCAAACTATGATGGCATTTGAATTGAATGTTTGTGTGGATTCCATAAGAATATATTTTTTTAAATTTAAGCTCAACCAGTTTATAATTTTAACTTAATATTAATCTATGGCTGCTAGGATATGATTGAATCCTTCCGTCGAATCGACTACTGATCCAATCTTCATGAAGTGTTGAGATCGGCATCGGGTATTATGTCTTCAATTATGAGCATGTTAAATATTAGAGACACAATTTGCGATTAATTAACTACTGGATTCAAATCCACTACAACTGAACACATTTAAATAATTTTTTCTATATATCAAATACATAATGGGGCTGTGTTTGGCAATTAGAGCTGACAACTCTCTTGCTGCGGTGACAGTATTTTAGAAAATCAGAAGCTTTGTTACTTTTTTCTACAACAGGGCTTGCAATCTCCTACGTCAACGTGTCCCTGTGGAATGACGGTGCTTTGAGAACGTGGGGGGAGCTAGCCGAATTGGTAGGGATTTTAATTTCCAAGAAAAGCTCGCTCCATCTTCTCTTCGGTGTAAAGGTTGCCGAGATGGGCAGAACCTTATCCAAAAAGATTTGGCTTGAGATGTATGTAAGTATACCGTGGCAATCTGTTACATATAATACATGTTATTTTGCTAGTAGTTAAATCTCATAATTATAATTCTAGCTGCAAACTTCATGGTAGTTTGCTATTAGATATAATTCCTAATTAATGAAGAAGACCTTTAAGCATACAAACACATAGAATGTAACTATGTCGGTGTTAAGAATTATATTTTTTTTCTTATCTAGTATTCTTTGATATTAGCTAGTATGATAACTATAACTTTGAATACAATCTCCCAACCATGATGGCATTTGAATTGATTATTTGTGCGCGTTCCATAAGAATATATATTCTTGAATTTAAGCTCGATTGGTTTATAACTTTGGAAAAAGATCTTCTAAAATAACAATGCTAGTAAAGCAGTAAAGTGATGCTTTAGTCATCTTTAAATTTATAACATTTATTATTTGTGAGTCCCACTATCTTAATCCAAGGGTGATTAATATTGCACTTTTTCTCTAAAGTAACAATATAACTTTAGAGGAGTCAGATCCTATAACTTTAACTTAGTATTTTTTGTTATGTCAGAATCATCATTTGTCTTTTACTATACATATGTTCACATGTATTTTAGGTGCTCTCTGATTATGATGTTTTGATCTAGTCGGGTATACTCAATCAAATCTTGTCATAAACTACAATCGCTAACTTTGGGATGGTGGATCAAGCTGAATCTTTGGAAGCTATTTCTTAACTATTCATGGATTTCCATGGCATGTACAGCTTATCTATTGTAGAATTTCTGTGAGTTTAGTAGTGTTTGCAACCCATGGCTGTTGATTAATGTAGTAGATTAATCTTTTGTTCTTATCTAGTCTTGTTTGATATTATCTGGTATGAAAATTATCACTTTGAACAAAATCTTTCATCCATGTTGGCATTTGAATTGAATATTTGTGTGGGTTCCATAAGAATTTTTTTAATTTAAGCTCGACTGGTTTATAACTTTAACTTAGTATTTTTTGAATCATCATTTGTCTTCTATTATACTCAATATCACATGTATTTTGGGTGCTTCCCAACTATGATGTTTTGATCCAGTTGGGCATACTACCACAAATCTTGTAATACATTACAAATGATAACTATGGGATGGTGGATCAAGCTATTTCTTTGGAAGCTATTTCTTAACTACTCATAGATTTTCACGGTATGTGCAGCTTATCTATTGTAGAATTTCTTTGCGTTTAGTAGTGTTGCAACCCATGGCTCTTTATTAATGTAGTAGAATAATATTTTGCTCTTATATAGTCTTGTTTGATATTATCTAGTATGAAAACTATCACTTTGAACAAAATCTTCCAACATACTGGCATTTGAATTGAATGTTTGTGTGAGTTTCATAAGAAATTTTTTTTTGAATTTAAGTTTGACCGGTTTATAAATTTAACTTAGTTATTTTTTGAATCATCCTTTGTCATCTATTATACTCAATATCACATGTATTTTGGGTGCTTCCTATATATGATGTTTTGATCCAGTTGTGTATACTGCCACAAATCTTGTAATACACTACAAATGATAACTATGGGACGGTGGATCAAGCTATTTAATTGGAAGCCATTTCCTAAATATTCATGGAATGTATGTATTTGGACATCAAGTCTAATTATTTTCCTAATTGAAGGCCTGACACAATAAAATTAAAATTGTTCTACAGAGGTATATAAATTATTAAGACCAAGATCCAACTGCCATTAGTTTGTTATAATCAATTTGTGTCGGTAGCTAACTGAGGTATACAGGGTGCCGGTGGACATTATTTGTAACACTACTCGTTTGTTTGACTTCAGGGTGGGTCTATAATGAGGACATCACATTGCATCTCACCCCAATAAACCTTCCAGTTGGACAATGAAGGTAATATAGTTCCTATAATGCAAAACATTATTGTTTAGAATAGTTTTACTTTGGTTAAACCCTGCCAAAGACACTGATTGTATACTCATTTAGTTCCCTACATCTAAAATCGCTTTTTAAGAAAATAGTAACATGAAACAACGACTTAGTTGGTAGGAGCAAGTACCTCGTTTGTGTAACCAATGACTGCTGAATCTTTTCCTGCGGTACTTGTAATGTTCAACATATGTTTCTGAATACTTCTTTGAAAATGACATTCTCTGTTTCTTTCTTTTGATCATCATCATGATACAACAACATAGAGCTGGCATGTGTGAATATGGGTTTCTTCAATATTAACCCAACCTTTGATAATGACTGACCTTGACTTTTGTTTATAGTCATCGCATATGAAACCATAATAGGAAACTGTCTCCGTTGGAATTTGAATGGTATTCGATGGTCAGAAGGACTTAGGGTCATCCTTGGTATAAACACTTTCTGCCCCTTATTCTTGCCCGCACACGTTCGTGCTTCAATTATGTGTTTTCCAAGCTTAGTAACAATCAATCGTGTTTCATTGCACAATCCTGCGGAGTGGTCAATGTTCCTTAACAGCATGATTGGTGTTTCAACTTTTAGTGTTAACTCATGATTAGAGACACCTGAGCACTTGATTGTGTTTAGGAGTTCAGGAGTGTGTATTGAAGCCAATAAATCGTTATTAGGCTATGTGGAGCATGCCTTATCAAAGCTAAAATATGTTTGCGCTTCAGCCGAATTTAAACTCATCATGTAGTTGTTGATTTCATCGACTAACTGCAGTGTTGGTGCAAGGATAGCTCAATCTTCAATCTGTTTGCCAATATTTCTTTCTAAGAAGATTTAAGGATAAGTTACTCCACATATTGCTTCAATTGGGTCTACCCAATAGAAAAATAATATGTCATCGGGAATGACAACCTTTTCGCCTGTATTCGATCGTGACCCTTCGCTACTGTCACCTATACTTAGTATCCAGTCAGCAAATTTTTTCAACTCAGATGACCTTGAGTTTGAATCACTTGATTTTAAGCGCATGTTCTTTGAAAGTGTCAAAAGCTTGCAGCGATCCCACAAGTATGATGAGTTGATAGTGGCATTGGCATTGACTGTTTTTTGCCTAGACCCTTTCGAGATGACTGGAAGTATTTGGCGGAAATTCCTCCCGAACACAATTGTCTTTCCTCCAAATGGCTACTCCAAGCTATTTGTGTTATTGAATCTTAATATGTCATGCATGGTCCTGTCAAGAGCTTCAATACAGAATCTATTTACCATAGGTGCCTCCTCCCAAATTATCAACTTTGTCTTAATCAAAAGCTCAACTAGTGCACTCCCTTGCTTAATATTGCATATTGAGAATTCATCTATGTTAAGTGGTATTGCGAAACATGAGTGAGTTGTCCTGCCTCCAGGCAATAAAAGTGATGCTATCCCGCTAGATGCAACTATTAGAACAATATGTGACCTATACCTCAATGCAGAAGCTAGTGTCTTCGAAACAAATGTTTTTTCTGTTCCACCGTAGACATAAAGGAAAAATACTCCACCTTTCCCGGTTTGAACTGCGGTAATGACTTCGTTATATACTTCTTTTTGTTCATCAGTTAATAGTCCTAAGTAGGTTACATGCTCTGCAGCTAGTTTCTGCCGATCGTATTTGAGTTCATCGCAAATTAACCTATTCATGCCATTGGGATACAGTAAATTGTTACACTGGTTTGTATCTGACATTGGCATTGGTGGAAAATCTTTCAGATTCTTGTTGTATTTGTTAATTATATTCTCATCCTCTGTGAGGATTAACTCTGTGTACATAATAGCAACATATATGTCAAAATATATATTTAATTAAGAAAAAATTGTTAACTCAAATCATAATCACTTGCACAACCTTGCTTCCAACAATTGGTCAAATTTTTCAAAATTTTATTTTCTTTAATAAAGTTAATGTAATAAAATGAGTCTAAATCACTAATAAATCTAATACCATGTCTATTAAATCTTATTTTCATATCCTCTTGATTCATACAATTTATTATTATGTATAAAGTTATGTTTAGGCAAGCCATAGCATGTTGTACATAAATTGATATACACTTGTTATTCTAAAAATTCTACCAATAAATATGTAGATGTTAATTCTTATGTCATAGTTAATCAAACTATCCTTATAATGCCACAAAGTTCATATATACCTTGATTATCGAGTAGTCTCCTATGTCTATGAAGTATGTCATCACATAATAAAATCCATATTTCTTCCCATACATGTTCTAGTCTGTCCATTGAATTGGAAAATAACAATGTAGTAAAAAGATTTCTTAAGTATGTACCTGATCCCCAATGATTTGCTTCTACTATTGCTTCAGCATATTTCTTATCATCATCTAAAAGACCACGTGCATAACATGCATCTTTGAATGATGAGTATACAACACCATCTATAGTCCGAATGTCTTCATAGCAAGTTGGTCCCCTAACGTAATTGAGTAGTAGCCTTAGGTAATATCTCTCACCAAATCTAGGAGACACAGAAGATTTTTCCGATTACAGCATGGCTCTTCTGAGGCAACCACACCCTTTCCTTTTCCTTCCATACAAAATGTGTAGGGAATTCTGCATAAGTTAGCAACCTTGCTTCTGAGTAGATCTTGTTGGCTTGGAACCAACCGAGAAACATAGACTCCTTGACAGATGCTTCTCGGATCACATCATCGAGCTTTTCATTATCTTTAAAGATCAAGTTTTGTTCATCGGGTAAGTGAAACCCTAGATGAACAACCAAGGGATCCCTATAGTGTATGTTATAACCAAAGATCCTCCAAGCAGCTTCACATGGAGAAATGTACCTGCAATCATATTACATACTGACTTTATCATAGTCATCCATATTCTCTTCATCTGCAACACTTTTATAAAATGAAGCCGATACACGGTCATGACCTTTGTTCACATATTTAAACAAATATTTAATAGATCTTGACTGGTCACACCACACAAAATTAATATGGGCACCATATCTCATGAGTAGAAACCTATTGTGTGGTACCACGTAATAGTTGTCAACATCGACTCCTGATTTATTGATAGTTTTTCCATCTTCTCTTCATCGGTATATCGGGTAACCATCATCGTCGATAGTAGTACTCTCAACAAATCTCTTAGGGAAGTGTCGAATGCATTTAGCATTTTCCATGCATGGTAAATCTTTTCTTGCCACTCCACACGGACCGTGCATCATGTGCTTTTCGACTGCATCAAAGTATTCAGGGTCTGTCTCTTTATTTGGTATCTCGGCTGATATAATCTTATCAATATCTTCGACAGTGGAAAATTTGTCATCCTTGTGTAAGAATAGTAGAATGTGTGCATGTGGTAACCCACGTTTCTGGAATTCGATTGTGTATACCACTACAAGATTCATAATGAAAAGTTCAAATCCATGACAAATAAAAAGTCATACATAAAACATTATATCTGTTGCTATTGGAAACTTAAGCTGTGACATAATAGGTTTTGACTGGACATACCTGCACTAACTCTGCCAAAAATTTTGTTTGCTCAACATCTTTAATTAGTGTATTTAATTTTGCCTTGAAAACCCTACAAACAATATCGGGTCGATCTTCTAGATTCAGCTCTCTATTGTTCAAAAAGTCTTCAAATCCAGGCCACTTTAGAATGCACGTGAAGGTTATGAAGAGGTCTGGATAACCAACAACCTTACATATTGCCATTGTATCCTGATAATTCTGTATCATATATCTTGGTCCACCTGTGAATGACGAAGGCAATATTATACGCTTGCCACATGATGACGGTGTTGTTTCTCTATTCAGTACTACTTCCTTTACTCCCTTGTACATCTCATACCTTAATTTCTCTTGGTCGTTGCGTATGTAGTTTAGCCTTGATGATTCAATCATGGAGTACCCATCAACCAAAAATTGTTGAAAGAGTCTTGAGTATAACAGTGGAGACCCGTTGGCTAGTCTTTTTTGTATACGAAAAGCAAAAAATTCTCTCATCAACACCTCCTGTCGTCCTTTACCACTGTTATGGTGTCCTTTGTTTAGCGGTATATCTTCTTTGTATCCATCCTCGCCATAAGGAAATAGCAGGGGATATTGTAATCCCAGATATGCTTGATTGAGTTGATTAATTCTTTGTAATCCGCTCTATGTCTCCACAACAATGTCTCTATCTGTCTTGTCAATGTCAAAATTACCAAAAATTAATGCAACAACCTCATCTATTGATGGTAAGTTATATCTTCTACCACTATTTCCCCTTTTTCCCAATAGTCTAAGTTTAATTGTGAAATTTGATTTTTTGCCCATTGAATCCTTAACCATGCGGAATGCCTTTACCAACACATTCTTTTCATCTAACATCTTCTTAAGATCTCTTACAATGTCTTCGTCTATGTTTCTATTATCTTCACCCCTGCATGTTTTAAATAATGTCAAGTTTTTTAAACAACGCTCAATCATATAAGGTTAATTAGTTTGATCTAAACCCTTAAAAATATTTTAACTAAAATAAAAAGGTTGTAGATACTTGCCTGATAGCTGACATCCGGTTACGCACCTCATTTTGTGAATTAACTATGTATAATTTCACATTATTCCCTTCTGGTGGAATTAGGCTTCCCATTAGATGGTAGTTTTTGCCACAAAGAATGAATGTAGGTGGACCTCTAGAAACATTTATAATTCAGTCTATTTTGGCACCCATTGAAGTAAATTGAAACATGCTAATATATGACTTGATGTTATCACGAAAAAGCTTACTCTTGGGATTATTATTGAACAACAACTCATACAAAACTTTTGGTGCTTCTGGTAGGTGTGGTAGTTGGACTTGACCTCCTTTACAGCACATCGTGAATTTAAGTTGGTCTGTGTTATAACTTTTGTTTGTCCTTTCATCGTACCAAAAAAAGGCATTGCAGTGTTCGCGTATATACATTGCATCTCCCATGTGCAAATACTTTGCAATTTCAATATTAACATGAAAGGAAAAATTCATTAATTACATGCATGAATATAATTTGCAGAGTTTTAATAATAAATTAATCATTTAAATATCTCTCAACGTACCCTTGCTTGCCTGCTCATTACGACTGGCAACTCTAGCATCCTTTGTTGAAGCCCTTCCACCTATGTCATGCATTGGAAGATCATTTTATTATTAGAACGGCTTTGACAAAATTGAATATATATATATATATATATATATATATATATATATATATATGGTGAGGTCTCTGGTGGCCTAACAATGGGTGGCTAAGCATGGCTAAAAGGTTGACTAGCCTTTCAATAGATGACACATGACCAAGAGTTTACTCATCATATATTTAAGGAGAATGTTGAGTGTAGTAAGTGCCATAATTACTGATGGCAAAAAAGAAAATGCAATGCAAAAAACTGTTTTTGTTTCTTGGGCCTTATAGTAATTAAACCAAAAAAAATTTTTGCTACTTTTAATTTAAAAAAGAAATGATAATAATAAAAGAGAGAAATAGTTCACAAAAAAGAAAAAAACATATAAGATGATGAATTACTTTTTTTAAATATATTATATTTGTGAAATATACTAATTTAATTACACATTTTCATTCATTTAAAAATAGTTTTATCTATCTATAATAAATTTAAATGTTACTAAGATTTATTTTTTATATTATTATATTATAATTATTTGAAAATAAAAAGATTAGAATATATTAAAAAATTATACATTCGTAGCTTTTTGTTATCAATTATTTTAATTTTTTTCTTTTTGTTTTGTTTTATAATTTCGTCCACTTTCAATTTTCTTTCCAATGTAGTTATTGGTCTTGAAAAATTATTTTAAAAACAAAAACATTAATATCTTAAATGTGTAATATATATTCGATTTGTTTTTTTTATCTAGTCAGTTTAATATTTTTTTAAAGTATTACCTAAAACTAAAAAAGTAAATACTCACATATAGTTATCCTCCTATATAAAATTAATAGTTGAAAGTCATTACATAATAATTTATTCAAAATTTTAAATATATCAAATTATCTAACGATTCTTAACTAGTAATTTTATATAAAAATAACTACATATAAGTTTCTACCAATAAAAATGATAAAAATGGGTTAGAATGTAGTAGTTTGGACGTCTCTTTTTTTTTTTTTTTACCAAAGATAGGAGACTCGAACCCGCAACCTCTTAATTGAGTATGGGGAAACTATGTCATTTGAGCTATTACTCATTGACTAGTTTGGACGTCTCTAAAAATACTCTTTCACCATTATTGATGTACCAATATTTAATTGGTATATAATATAAACTCATAATCAAATTAAAAAAAAATTATTTCTACTCATTTATTATACAAATAATCTAAATATGTAAAATATTTTGAAATTAAAAATAATAAATATTTCTTTTTTTCTTTTTTTCAATAATTTTTTTCAATTGATCCTCTATTTTTAAGCATAAATAGCGTTAGAGACTTAGATGAGTAATATTTTAGATATTACAATATTTATAAAAGAAGATTAAAAATTTAGAGTTACTAAATTTAGGGAAAATTAAAGGTGCTGGAATCTCAAAAGAAATAGGAAAAATTAATCCCAAGGACCACTAACAAGAAATAATTATTAAAAATGACTAATTACATTAAAATTATTTTAAAAGACCAATTTAAATCAATTCAAGAAAAAGGATTAAATAATTATTTTAAATAGACAATAATATCTTTACTCAATTTTTAATATTAAAAAAATATAAAAAACCCTAATTCAAATTTTTTTTAATTTCTAAATCCCTAAATTTAGTAACTCTAAATTTTTAATCTTCTTTTATAAATATTGTAATATCTAAAATATTACTCATCTAAGTCTCTAACGCTATTTATGCTTAAAAATAGAGGATCAATTGAAAAAATTTATCGAAAAAAAGAAATATTTATTATTTTTAATTTCAAAATATTTTACATATTTAGATTATTTGTACAATAAATGAGTTGAAATATTTTTTTTAATTTGATTATGAGTTTACATTATATACCAATTAAATATTGGTACATCATTTAATAGTGAAAGAGTATTTTTAGAGACGTCCAAACTACTACATTCTAACTCATTTTTATCATTTTTTTATTGGTAGAAATTTATATGTAGTTATTTTTATATAAAATTACTAGTTAAGAATCGTTAGATAATTTGATATATTTAAAATTTTGAATAAATTATTATGTAATGACTTTCAACTATTAATTTTATAAGAAAATAACTATATATGAGTATTTACTATTTTAATTTTAGGTAATACTTTAAAAAAAATATTAAACTGACTAGATAAAAGAAACAAATCGAATATATATTACAAATTTAAGATATTAATGTTTTTGTTTTTAAAATAATTTTTCAAGACCAATAACTACATTGGAAAAAAAATTGAAAGTGGACGAAATTATAAAACAAAACAAAAAGAAAAAAATTAAAATAATTGATAAAAAAAAGGTACGAAGGTATAATTTTTTAATATATTCTAATCTTTTTATTTTCAAATAATTATAATATAATAATATAAAAAATAAATCTTAGTAACATTTAAATTTATTATGGATAGATAAAACTATTTTTAAATGAATGAAAATGTGTAATTAAATTAGTATATTTCACAAATATAATATATTTAAAAAAAAGTAATTCATCATCTTATATGTTTTTTTTTGCCTTTTTGTGAACTATTTCTCTCTTTTAATATTATCATTTCTTTTTTAAATTAAAAGTAGTAAGAATTTTTTTGTTTAATTACTATAAGGCCCAAGAAACAAAAATAATTTTTTGCATTGTATTTCTCTTTTTGCCATCAGTAATTTATGGTACTTACTACACTCAACATTCTTCTTAAATATATGATGACTAAACTCTTTGTCATGTGTCATCTATTGAAAGGCTAGTCAACCTTTTAGCCATACTTAGCCACCCATTATTAAGCCATCAGAGACCTCACCTATATATATATATATATATATATATATATATATATATATATATATATATATATATATATATATATATGTGTGTGTGTGTTTCCCTAATTCTGATGTATAATACTAAGAACGGCTTAAATTTTGTAGTTAAGTGAACTTGTAAACTATTCAGTTTTTAGGAATTGGAGAGCAAAATTCATAGCCATTTAATATCATACCATTGTTATTTCCTTGTCGATGTATGACAGTGATTCTTGTTTTGTGAGCCCTTGACTGCTCTGCATCCATTTTACAATAGGTCGAAGATTAGTTCTTTATTACTTATAAACCGATATGACAAAAATATCTAACACATAATAAACTAAATCTCGGTTGGTATCGAGTTTATGACCATACATCAATGCTTAAATGTCGTGTATTCTATATCTATTTAGTATTTAAGGGCTTTAAATTCTCTGGTTGTAACATTTGAACCTCATATGTGAATTTAGTGATTTTGATGATTTTGAAGTTTAATTCTGCAAACAAATATTAAGGCGCGGGCCTTATAGTTTCGCATATTAACGTGGGCAAATGCAGGTCGGGCATATTTAGTAGAGTCATTGAAGGTTGCAACTTGGGCAGAGTTAAAGGGAACAGAGTTAATATCTTTAAGGGTTTCAAGATTTACATATTAACATATGCTAATGCGGTAAGATTGAGCAGAGTGGTAAAAAGTGGCAAATTAGGAAGAGTTGGAAGGCACAAAGTCAATGTCTCTATGGGAGGCATAGGTGAAAGGGGAGGTTGAGAGAAAGAATGCTAGGCCAAGGATGGAGACCAAGGTTAGTGCCTTTGTTTACATAAAAATTTGATTAGCTATATAACTTTGATTTGCACTTATTTTAGAGTACTCGTTAGTTGGTATGATTCATTAGCTAATTTGATTACCTTTTGTGTATCAAGCCTATATATATAGACCAGAATTAAATAGAACTGACCTTTAAATAGGCCATTTCGAGGACCATAATTCACACTAATAGAAATAGGACTTTTTCGGACGAATTTTGAGACGAAATTGAAATAAATTTCGAACAAATTAGAGACAAATTTTTTCTTTCAAACAAAATTGGGACGAATTTTTTTTGTCCCAAAAAGCCTTCTTGCTAATTTACATTTTGTCTGAAATTTCATCCGAAATTTTTTTCAGACAATTTTGTGACAGATTTCAAATAGGCATTTATCTGCTAGATTTCTAACTATTATGATGTATTTTAGACGAATTTCAGATAGATTAGCCAATATAAAGACAACGGATTTCAGACAAATTTCAAACATAAAAATATTGATTTTTAGACAAATTTCAAACAAAAAATATACTTTATTTTAGATAAATTTCTAATGAATTTAGTCAAATATAACAAATTTTCTTCGAACAAATTTTAGACAAATCAAATATTTTTTTCAATTAAATTTCAAACAAATTTAATTTAAAAGAATTTACGTATTTGAAACGAATTTCATACAAAACAAAAAATTATTTTCGCACATATTTTCTACAAATTTAATATAATATTTCAAATAATTTTCATACAAAATAATTTACTATTTAATATATAAATATTTTAGAAAATAAATTGTATTCGATTTGCTTTCTATATTAAGACCATCATAATCATTTTTTCATATTACATCATCGAAATTATAAACACATAATAAAGTCATGAAAAAGCCAATTACCATAAAAGAGTTAAAAAAATATTTATTATTAAAATACTTGTCCATGAATGTAATCAAAATAAAATAAAAAAATAATTAAACTAAAACAAAAAAAAGCCTTTAAAAAGGTCAAATATCATGAATAAAATTAAATGTACTAACTAATTCACCTAAAAATTCCTTAATCTAAATTAGAAAAAATATATACTCCAAACATCAATCACTCATGTTATCATCCTCATCATCACTAGAGCCTGTCCCAAGCTCATCATCTGCAAGAACAGACATGGTTGAAGGAAGTGGGAGATTCAACTTTTTATACAAAGCATGAAGTGTCTTTTCAATAGAACCAATTCTTTTCTATTGAGCTTTTAGTTGACGTCCTTGATCCTTTAACTTATGCTCAGCATCATTCAACTTAATCTTTTGCTCTTCATTGATCATTTCTTGCTCCTTTGCCTTTTCTTTCCACATGTGAAATTCTTGCTCAATATTTAGATTGTCTTTGGATGTCTTTGAGAAATTTCTGAAATCCAACTTTGAAGAGAGATCTAAACCAAAAGCAGCTTTCTTTTTCTCCTTTGTCACAACTTCGTTCCAAATAGTGTAATCATTTGGTATATCTAGGCCTTCTTTAGATGCCTCAACATCTTCCTCATTATCCAAGGATAAAGCTACTTGAGAAAGTTCTGCCTTTCGCTTTTTGAATTCGCCCTACAAAACCAATTCATTTTAATCACAACTAAATATGCCATGAACAAATACTAACATATAGTGAAAATTATTTTTGAAAACGACAAAAAAAAGAAGAACAAACTAGCATCACATACAATGACTTTTTCAAATCTTTTATCAATCCAACTTTTGTTCTTTTTGGTGTGGCATTTAGTATAAACCTCATCTAGAAAAGGTTTTACTCACATAGCTTTCTCCTATAATATAATAGTTTTAATCGATTAAGAAAGAAAAAAGAATAAGAAAATATTGCACATAATAAGAACTAAGACTAAAATTAAACTATTTTTATCTTACCATTCTGTGTGCATGTTCACCCATAGATATGGAACCACCAGTATGCATGGAACTTCCAGCATTTGATGCTCGATTCACAGTATTTGCTGCTGACTAGTTCTAAAAATGCAGATCTGTAGCCCAATAATGTAATAGTTGACGCCAAACGGGTTCAGGAATATATTTTGGTACATAGTTAGGGTCTTTTGAATAATTGAATCTCTCCCGATTCATCAACCCTCTTAATTGAGCATTCCCTTTAATCTAAAAAAATTGACGAATTCTTGCATTGTGTTGAGGTTCCCACATACAATTTTTCTGTAAAAGAAAACAAACATATACATTGAATTACCTACTATGTATAATGTCAAAATAACAAAAAAAAGATAATAAATACTTACCTTAAATTCAATAAACCACAAATCTTGCATTTGTTCATTGGCATGTCCCCATGTAGGGCAGAATTCTGAAAATTTGCTTTTAATGGCATTTGTTACATGACGAACAGCAGTACATGGATTAAACCTATAAGAAGATCAAATAATGAGTAATTACACATGTATTCACAATAAAAATAATATAAAGAGAACGTTAAAACACAAAAGTGATTGTTGTACTTACTCTTTGCCAAAAGGCACGATTTTCAAGAGCCCTTCTTGAGTGACAGGTTCACCTTCTTGAGTAAGAGATTCATCTTAATGATTTTCATCAGATGAGTGAGCATGATGTAAATTTCGTTCATTATTAGGAGCATTATCAAATGATTGACGTTGGATAGGTGAACAGTATGGTGATTCAGCTGGTGATGGTGATGGTGATGGTGTATGATCCGCATGGGATGATAGTAAATTTCTCTTGAATTTTTGTGGTGGCTGCGAAGAAGAAGGTGGTAATGCTGAAGGCTTTTTAGATACATGTGAAGGAACTAGAGCTCGTGATTTTGTAGGTTTAAGGTGTGAAAGCTTAGTTTTGTGTGCACTAATCACCTTCTTATTAACAGATTTTTGTATTTTAATTGACAAGTATTTTTTATTTTTTTAGAACCTGACATTTAAAACAACAAAAATTTATAAGATTAGTAAGACATTGCATTTAAATTTCAGTAACATGTACATCATCGAAAGAATTAAAAAAATAACAATGTAAAATAATACTTAGCTACTAAAATAATCAATGAGGATATAAAATAAAGTGCTACTATGCTTTAGTACTAAACTACTAATATATATGTAGACATGAGCATTTTAAGAAGTTCATAGCAAGGATAATACTATTTGTGTGAAAGGGACAGATTGTATGAAAGGTGGAAACAGAAAATACTAGTAATTAATTTATCACTTATTCATGTTACTACTTAGTAATATCATTCTAACTCAATAATTTCCTCCTAATTTCTCGTTACCAATTCTAACAAGGCAGCAACATGGTTCATTTACAAGCACTCAATTCAACCAAAACAATAATCGCAACACAGACATAATCAAAGTAAATCTAACCATTAAACAATAATCACAATAATATCAACGACAATTATAATTCATAGTCAAAAACCAAAGTCAATTACATCAAATAATCACATAATACAATGCTAGGTGTTTTAGCAACAAAATTCCAGTCATAAATACCTTTTTACTCCTTTCTTCATAAGAATGCATAATTATGTCGTAGTCTTCACTAAAATATGTGTGCGTGTAGCTTGTTATTGACTCCTGCTTTCCTAAAAAGAAGCCATACAAAGGATACAATCAAAAGGTTAACAAACTTGAACAATTCACAAAGGGGTTCACAACTCTTAAGATTGTATAAGGACCACACGCACCATATGACTAAAAAAAAACATACTGCAGACACCACTTCTTCAATTCCTATTAATTATTTGTTATTTATTTCCTATAAAAGCTTCTACAAGTAAAGAACACAATAAATCACTGACAATGGAAGGCTTATAGAGAGAAAGAGCTGTTGCAGGTATGAGGCTTCTCCTTATTCTCATTTTGTTAATCGGCTCATGAAAATGATCAACAATATCTAAAGAAGATGAAAATTCACCAATTAATTTTTATTTCAAGATGAAACAATTGTGTCTTTATCATTTGAATGTTTCTTTGTAAAAATAATAAACATCAATTTATGGTTGCTTTATAGTTCTCTAAAGTTTGCAAAAAGTACACATAAAAAGTATTTACGGGCCAGGGCCTGTTTTGCTTGATCTTCCTTTATTATCAGTGTGCTAATTGATCATATTGTATGCATTATACGTTTATGAAAGCAGTTAAGGAAAGAAGGAAGAAAAAATGAGTATGAAATGCATAAGCTGCAGGCTATAAATCAGTGCCAGAAAATGGTAAGTATTTAGAATCTGTAAAATGGTTTCTTTACTAGTGAAACCTCATGGGTCTTATGTTATTGAGATTCGGTGATGAGTGATGACACCGGAAAATACGAGCGGTTTTACGTCGTTATTGTTAGATTTTCACTACAGCAAATTTCAGGAAATTTATTAGTGTCCAAGCCATTTAATATTTATAGTAACTACAACATATAAATCGAATGCAAAGCTTCACATAGGCATTCAATCAAACTTGTGGTGTGCAATTCAGAAATTCAGCATAATCAAGCAATTTTCAGTAGCATTCAATCCATAATAGCCATAATCCAACACTTGCAACTTAACAAAGATCTAATAAACTAATCCTAACCTTTGCATTTGAACATGTGTTGTTTTTCTTATCCACAATCAACCTTTGATTGTGAATGTTAACCAACTCAACTACAATTTTTATCATGTCAGAAAACATATAAATTATTACAAAAAAAGATAACTCAGACTAAGGACACATGAATTCATAAATAGTGACTTTGAAATGTACCTATTATAACTCAGGTGGAATAAGCAAGTCCTTCTACAACATAGTTTATATAGTTCCTACCTTGTGGGGAAGACGTTCCCATATACTGTTTTTTCTTGGCTAGCTTGTTCTCTCGTTTCATCCTAGCATGCCTAGCATTGTCTGCCAATGAAAGATATTTGCTAAATTACTATATTTAGAATGCATAAATTAGTCTGGTGTGTAGTTTGTTACTATTAGTCCATTACCTCTACTTCTTAAATTGTCTAGTGTTGTTAGATTTGATGGCAGCAATGTCTATTTTTGGCTGTTTTGTAAGTTCTGTATTCATCCCTCTTCATGGTTTGCATAACAATACTTGGATAGAGTGTCCAATCCGCTAGAGTAGATGTTACATTTCCTGGGATGACACAATCTATAGCTAAATTTTCCACTAAGCAATAGTAAAATACACTTGGCATTAGTGAATAATAATTACCTTGTAGCGATTTTAGAAAAAATTCAATGAATTATTACTACACTTTATATACAGTTATGTAACACAAGTTGGGTCTATACATATAATTTTTTCACAAATTGTTATTCTACAATGTAACCTCGCTCACTATTCACACTAATATGCAATTAAAGAATGATTTGCACATTAATAATTGGTTAACAGCAAGTGCTGAAATAAAGTATTATTTATTAAGGCTTTACCTTGAGGGGAAGATTCTACTACACATTATTTTTTCTTGGCTAGCTTGTTAGCTCGTTCCATCCTAGCATGCCTTGCAGTATCTGCCATATAAAGATCTTTCATAGTTTACCTATCCATAATCTAAATAAGATTTTGGTTTCTATTTTGTTAGTACTATAAGATTACCTGTGTTAGTTACATCTACTAGAACATCTGGTTTAGTTCCCAAGCTTGCCCAGATCTCATCGTTTTGTAGGTTGCTATTCTCGGTAAAATACCTTGAGTTTCCAATGGTACTGCTAGAGCTAATATGAATCCCTTTTTTGCGTTGCATATCATCAACTGGTTGACTCCAGTCAGCCGATAATGTTGATCACAAAGTCCCTGCCATGACACCTTTGTTACCTTTCTCACTTATAACACCATGTTATACAATTATTTAGAGATATTCAACATACTCTTGCAGTGGTATATACACTATAATTGAAATTGACTTTATTGTGAATAAGCTATTTTTCAACTGTGATAAAAATGACTTCATTTATATTATGTTGATTGAAAGCATGTTATCCATATTTTGTACCTTGAATCTCTCTATTGCTTGATCATTCATTCGTACAAAATTGATCAACCTTTCTCTTGTTTGTAAGCATATTTCTTTCCTCCATCTCTGCACATTTCAGATTAAATATGCTTGTTAATATTCCAAACATAGAGAGTATAAGCAAAAGAAACATGTGCCAGAAACCATGTCCTATTTATGTCAAAAATCATTATTCTTCAATCTGTATACACCCAACTTTGTTCCATTCATACTTACCTAAATGGAACCAAGATGTTTTGACTTTGTATTCTAAATCTCATTATGAAAAATAAATCTACATTAACTTGTATCTTTTGACCTTGAGTTCAATGGGATATCTTTTAGTAGCATTCTGCTCATAACTATATCTATATTTAGTCCTTGTGATGATTGCATTGTCTTAATTTTTCTTCCCCAGCTTTAACTGCTGAGGACTTTTGCCCTAAGAAGCTCCACTTGTGTCCAATTTTTTTTATCTTTCTCTTTCTCTTCACATGATATACTTTGGTATCTGTAATAAACAACTGGTAACAACGATTGTGTGGGTGTGCCAGGTGTGTGTCATACCATTAAGTTGGTCTTACAAACCTATGTGAAAATTTAAAATACTATATTTTTCATTGATTGGCCTTATTGTTACTACTTTATTCCACATCTATTCTGATATTATACCTTTATTGATATAGACCTCGTAATACCATGCTGTAATACTAAATTTATATGATATATAATTATAAATCATTTTTGTATTAACCTATTATTAGCTATCATTGGTATATATTTTGAATTATGTAGCATTTTTCTGATAATCATTAAATCAGACTAATTTTAGAAACCTATTATTAAACACACCTTCATAAGGCATCATAATTAACTTTTTAAAGATAATCATGGCACTCTACAGTTATGTCAGTCCATAATATATAATCTATTTCTTTTAAATGATTCACAACCAATGATTTCTTTCTATAAAACCCAAGTATCATACTTATAAGGCCTAGTTGTTGTACATGTGTACAAACCATAGTTTAAAGTCCTTCTTAGCCTTGGTTGTGAATATGTCATATACAAAATTATAAAACCCAGTAGATGATAACTTTTTTCTGAGCCAAATATACTTTTTATGTCAAGATGATGTTAGTGTAATCAATCAATTCTGTTTAGTTAGATCTATCTATTATCTATTAATATATAATTAGGTTAACTAGCCAAATAGTAAATTTACACACTATTTAGCACTATTAAATGATGTTTGAGAGAGTGACAGCTGTCCTATGTAGTTTTGTTTTTTTCCTCCTCATAATAGGATGTTGAAACTAGCGTGAGTGGACGATGGAGCCTGAAAAGACGGATGAAGCTTTGTTTTGCACAGAAGACTTTCAGGTAATTCAAACTTTGTGTATCCCTAATTCCAAAATTCCAATTATCCAAATACAGTGGATAATCATAGCATTTGATTGGCTGATAACACCATCACACGGATTGCCTTTTGTTGATCAGCCAAATGCTTTGATTTCAAATACTAAACAAAACTCATTAGCGGGAATTTTCCCGAAAAAATTTTCGAATGAGTTTTAAACTTTTAGTCTTCTTCAAAAAAAATTTCGAATTTATCATTTCTCTCTCTCTCTCTCCCTCTCTATCTTTCCTCAATTTGTTTCTCTCTCAATTTAATCTCATACACATGATTGATCGATGGTGAGGAATCGGTGCCAGAGATGGTGATGCGAAGTGCGACGGTGACGCGCACAAAGTATGTTGCAGCGACAACCCAACTCCCACTGTTCTGAATCAGATAGCTTTACCCAGGAAAGGCCAAGTCGTGCAGTGGCTCACTCCACCCCAAATGACTTGAAGTTTCTCTGCTCAATGTTTTCCACTAATCTTTTTATGTTTCTGGTGTGTAGGTATGGCGAGTTAAAGATTTTGGATCTTTTTAAAAACATTGATGTGGGGTGTAATTTATAATGTAAGTTACCATTTTTGAGTAGCACAACTTAAGTTTCAAACGCAAAACACAGCTACTAATGCTTTAGATTCTGTCCAACTATTTACTTCTAGCCTAAAATTATTTCGTTGTTATCAGTTTTTTCCAATCTTTTCTTCTCCTCAATCTTGCACTGTAATACTGGAGCAGTAGTATTTTAGGGATGAAAATTTTGGTTAAATTCTATGTAAACCCAGGGAAATTGAAACATTTTCATTTCATAAATGATGTTGTAACTTAGATTATTCGCTTTATTAGCTGTAGTAGCACATGTTCTGTTAAGAATTCACATGCTCAAAGATGAGGTAATGTAGTTATTTAATTTGGTATTTTTATTCTTTGTATTTTTACTTTTGCTTTTTGGAAGACAATGAAGCATATCATTAGTGCACCAAGCTAATAATCCTTTTTGCGTTTGTAATATTATAAAGAAGTCATCAGAGGAGCTTTCAATACTTTTAATAGATGCTGTGAAGGAGTCACACATTCCTAACTTACTTGGACCAGTAAGTTCTATGATTTAACTGTACCAATGCTTCCATAAATTATATAAATAAGATTTGCACCAATAGTGCTCGCTGATTAAAATGAATTTGGGTTGTAGCTTAATGCATTGCAATATAGGAGGATGGATTTTGATGAGTTTTGTGCAGCTACACTTAGTGTTCATCAGCTTGAAGCAGTTGACCAGTGGGAGCGACATGCACGGTGTGCCTATGAACATTTTAAAAAGGGCAGAAACGACTCTATAATCATCGAGGAACTAGCTTTGGTATGCTTAATTTGACCATGCTCATAGCTTATGCATACATATCTTTATACAAATAATATGAACATGCTGATGATTTTACAATTCATAATATTTACTGTATTTAAAATATTTACAAGCTATACAAAAAATGGTTGATAGAGGACAAACAATCTCTTTTTTGAAGCTACTTTATCACTATGATGCAAAATTTTGAAGTGGATATAATATCTTAGTTTATATTTTATTTCTTTAATATTTGGACAGTAGTCTGATTACACACTCTAATTGATTTGCATTTGAAGAGGACATAATTGACCATATTAGAACAAATAATATAGTTTGTATGAACAAATTTGTATATAAAATCAGTTTGAATATATTGATGTTGAAATTTGACTGAATACATGGACTATTTTTTGGTTGCTTTTGAGGTGCTTGGTTAGTTGCCATTTATTCAATATCAAACTTTGTATATTATGATGATTATTTTGCTCTGCAACAGATCAGGATATACAATGGTGCTGCTTTTGCTGGGGATCTTATCAATTTGATGTGTCAATTTGGTGCGACAGAGCTTCATGATGTGGCTGCTTTGGTTGGTGGAATTGCATCCCAACAAGTCATCAAGGTTTTGATTCTCGCTCATCTTATATAACTTTATTACATGCTTTTCTCTATGGTCATTTGCTTCTAAAGATAATATTTTCTATATGAATTTATAGACACTACTCTTAGTTCAGTCATTTTTTGAGTTTTAACAAGCTTACAGCTGTGGAATGTTCACATAAGAGAGATGTCAAAATATGTGCTTAAAACAAATCCAACAAAACATGGCCATTGTTTTGTTTTTTGCACGGTCCTGCTTCTTGCCTCTCATGACTTTAGAGTGCATAAGCTTTTATTACCTTTGCTTTCCCTAAGAAAGATCCTTTTTTCAAAGGGGTTTATAATTGTAAACATTGCTCTACATTAATATGGCAGCTTGACACATGCATGGTAATCTAAGTATATTTTCATTAGTAGTCACTTTTATTTCTTAATAACTAATTTAAAAAAGCAAAACTATACAAATTTCATCGTTTTGCATTTCAAACCGACAGAGAAATGAAAATGGGACAGCAAAGAATAAAAGAGATATTATTTTAAAGAAGTTAACTATTATACAAATGATAGCATTCTCAATTAATTTTTCAGCATTTTTATTTTTAGGCTTTTGTAATAGACAAATGAAAACAAATTGACATCTTTTGAGATTGTAAGGTTCCTAAGACGTCATAAGGATGCTTCTTGCTTCCACTTATTGTTGAGTAAAAAACTTTCTGTAGGAAGGGATCCTACTTCATCTATTTTCTCTTAATGCTCTCCCTTAATGTGAAAACATTTTCAGCATAAAGATGTTCTCTGTTGCATGATTAATATATGTTATTGTGATTGCTCTTTAAAGTTATTATTTCCTCTCTTTTCTTTGTTTTTTTGTTTTGCATCTGAATAAAGTTCTTAAGATTTCTTCCCTTATTTACTACCTTTCAAGTGCTCTTTGAAATTAATATTTCTAAAATTGTATATATTTTACTCCAGGCATCTTTAGTGATGCTAATACAAAAGATGATGAAATGATTGATCAAGATGAATGAAAAATATTTGTGTCCAAATATGCTTCATTGGATGTGTATTTTATGCCTATTTCTCTTAATCCAAATGTCTGGAGCAATAATAGAGATTTTTGAAACCAAATCTTCACATCAACTTGAGGTCACATGAGTTCATAAGTTTGTTGTGGATATTTCCAATAGTACTTCTGCAAATCTATCATTAAGCTCATGTATTTAAGTGTCATGGATTACATAAATCTATAAATTCGTAGCCTGTTTTTTTCTTAGGTACTATCATTGAAACTTGCCATATTCTTTCTTTAGGTATCTATGTGGCTATGAATATTTTGGCTCAATCGCATAAGAAACACCTAGAACTATGCAACAAATTTGGTGGGCTATGTAGAATAGTTATATTAGTTGTAGGAATATATCTATTTGTATATCTTAATTTGTATTTATATGACGATGTCTCATCTCTTTCATTTCTCTTTTTGATAAAATCTTTTTCTATAGAAGAAAATAATAGTTATTTACTGTTTTGTATGTGTGCTATGCAGATTGCAAATCTTTTGGATTGCACTTCATGGTCAGGGGCTGGACCAGGGCTAATGGACGATGTTACTCAAGGTGCTCTTCAAGTAGGACTAGTTGGTGGATTCAAGTTTTAGTCATCTGATATATCTTTGCCATAATGATTTAATTTATGCCCTATTAAAATAGAAATTCTCATTGTAATGGCTTTTTATGTAAATGCAGGTTATTGAAGGAGGATGTGAAGCTCCAATCCACACGGTAACTCACCTTTCTTTATATTTATTTTAGACTAACTATAAATTTGCATTTGTTCACCCGTGCTTACATCTTTGATTGATGATGTCTTTTACTGTAGATTCTTTTAGTGTTCAGCTACCACAATATGATGGAGACAGTAGGTTCTTCTATGGCATCCCCTCATTGAGTTTTCAGAAATATCTCAGGAACTGAAGACAATATACACGTATGAGGTTTCATGATTTCTCAACCACTCCTAATTTGATTTTATTTGATTTGATGTGTCTCAACTTTGTTATGAACATACCTATTAAGAGAGTCTCATTGCTATTATCATGATCTCCCCTTTGGCAAAGGATAATGCAGAGTTGGGGTTGAGGTTCAAACAGCAACTGTGCCATTTGTATCAAGATCATAACTTACTCTGAGCTGCCCATAAAATTTGTTCTTAATATTTTATTGTTCGATAGCTTACTGTATTTGTCTTTTATTAATTATATTGCTGGTTTCTTTACCGTTTTCATGTTTTATGTCAGTTATTAGACATTCAGAATTCGAGGTTGTAATTGACCTGCATTGTAAATATGTTAAACAATCCTTTTATGTGTTAGCTATTAGGAATAGTAAATATATGAATAAAGAATTTAAAATGGCTTATAAGAATTCCTTTATTTGTTGTGTACTTATCTGATTTGTAGAATTGTTGTACATAGAAGTAAACCAGTTTTCAATTTTGATTATTTGTGAGCAAAGTTTGTGAAATAAAGAGTGAAGAAGTTGGAAATATTCTTTCGTTACAATCCCATCCCAACTCCTTCGTTCTACTAAAAGTATCCCATTTTAATTATTTTCACTTTCTTTTTCATAGTTTGATATATTATACTAATATTTGTTAATTTTTGCAGAAGAAAGTGGTAGGCTTCATTTTCAAGTGTTTGGTACCCACTAGCATCTTTAAATATGTAAGTAGTCAGAGGAACTTTCTCAAATCTAATATAGTTATATGAATTTTTTTTGGATAATATTTATATTTTATTGGATGGTTAGGAAAAAATATGTAGGTGTTAGTTATAACTTTTCATGTGATTTAATGATGTAAAAGTTCTTTTTTTCTGCATTTATTTATTTATATTTTGTTTCAACTTGAGTTTTTCTTTCTTGGAAAAAAATAAAGAATGTGAATGACTTGGGTATGTGATGTAATGGTATGTGTTGTTAACATTCACCGGATGGTTCGTTGCACAAATAAAAAGGATGA
This sequence comes from Arachis hypogaea, assembly GCF_003086295.3. Taxonomy (NCBI): domain Eukaryota; kingdom Viridiplantae; phylum Streptophyta; class Magnoliopsida; order Fabales; family Fabaceae; genus Arachis; species Arachis hypogaea. The sequence continues at coordinate 38,234,020 of NC_092054.1, read as the reverse complement.
TTCAGAGTAAAGAATAGGAGAAGCTAATAATAAGGAGCTTGGAGTGACTGATGGATTGGAGTAGGGGCAGGTTGTTACTGTTGATTTAGGCGTCGGAAGAGATCAGAGATGAAAAAAAAAGTGGATACATATAATGTGTTGATGAGGTTAAGTCCTTTTCAGACCTTTTTTTAACTTTAAATGCAAACCTAAAAGTAGAATAACAATCTTTTGCATTAGGATCTGAAAAAAGCATTCCTTTTTCAAATAAAAAATTTTTTGCAACAAAAAGACTATGTTAAGTTGAGGAAGATATGGTAACATAAAAACAAGGAATATTTAAAAGAAAAGATTGCTATATCTATCTTTAATTACTTAATACTTTAAATTATTAACAATATTTTTTTGCTATGTTATATTAATATTAAGTAATATGTCTTAAGACAGCACTTTAATGGCTTCAGAAGTTAGATGATGTATTTAGTTTTAAGTTCTCTTTGAATAGTTTCAAGTTTTGCTAATAATATTCTGATGACTTTTGTAGAATTGTTGCATGTGTTTCATGAGCATCTTGGAGCTGGAGTAGAAGATGTTGTCCCAAATTGCATTTAATAATAGCAATACTTGCTGGGAGGAGCTGGAGTAAAAGAGAAAGCATGGGCAGTTACCAGTCATCATGGTTGCCATTAAGCCACATTAAATATTAATGATCTTGAATAGACTACTTAATCTTTGTTTGAGCAAACAATTCAGGCTATGCTTGGAAACAAGAATAAATTTTGATGCACATCCAGTAGGATATATACAAGATTGTATCATTATATTGCTAACTTGAATGTCTCACTAAATTAAAGCTAAATCTTAAATGCCATTACATTATTTAGCACTATGAGTTTTATATACTTAAAAAAGGTTATGTTGTTATAAATAAGATTATACTTAAATTGTCTACTTTTATTTGATGGCTTATTTTAAAAAAAATTTATACGGTTTCAAATTTTGTTATTTTCATTTTTTTATTATTTTTTTCATTTATTTTGGCTAATATTGGATATAAAAGTTATCACAAAATTGTGTGTATTGACTTTGTTTTATGTTCAATATGTTACGGCAAAAATTATTGGCTAATTGTAGAATAGATGCATGAATTTAAGTTTTCTAAAAACAAAGAAGAATATAGTAGAATGAAAGGATAGTTACATATTTGTTCTTATAGAAATATATATTAACAAATACAGAAAAGACAAAAACATTCCTGAAAAAGAGCATTTTTTCAAAAGCCAAAATTCTGGAGAAAGTCTAAAAATTTTTTTTTTTAAATTTCACACTTTATTTATATTATGTCTTATTACTCTGTGTTCAAATCGATCAAAAGACCATTATATATGTTACATACAATATTAGTATTCAATCCAATATTTTAAGCAAAGCAGTTACACCATCCAAAAACTATTATTATCCGCGCGTATGAGCGGGGGCTTCTGCTAGTTATTGATAATAGATAACCATTGTCAAATTAGTATTATGGATAATTAAGGTGGCATATCTTAATGAATTCACAGAAAAATATGTAAACATTAATATATTGAGTTGAATATGTAAATCTGATTTCAGCGTTAAATTAAGTGTAGACAAAGGGGTACATATAGAAAGTTAACTATATATACTACCTTCTACAACCATTACTACTACTTTAATATCAAAGATAAAAGGATAAAAAATCCTGTAAACCCTAAACCTTCAAGTTGTTACAAAATTTAGAAGAGTGCATAACATTGATTAACAAACTAACATTGATAACTCTTTCAAAATCAAAATGAACCCAATAGACAATTATATTGAAACACAAGGGATCTAACTACAAATATTCTACCCTATTGTCTAAATAACCAAACTAAACAAAATAAATTGCATTTAAAACTCTGAAAAATCAACTAAATTGATCATAGAACTCTAAATCATGTATAACCCATCTGAATGCATTGTAATTGTTTTCACATTAACATGTTCCTGCCATGTGCGGTAAACCAAATGCTCCTTTCTTGATTCCATGTATTTTAGCCTCGAAATCAGGAAGTTTGTGCACACAGCATCATTTGCACTTCCTGACCTGCCCCTGCACTCCATGACTGTTATGATGTCATTACCTACGAACAATGAAGGAGTGTATGGGATCCCAAGACCAGAAATATCGAAATTCTCCTCGAGATCGGAATTGATGTGTAGCTTAGAAATGTCGAAATGACTCTGTACTGAGGTTTTCTCTGTTTTTATAAAGCTGATAGTGAGAAAACTTCTGACATCACTTAATGTGTAAATTGAATTTATATACTACAGGACAAAGGGTCTGGATTCATACCATTCCATCTAATCGATCGGAAGAACTGTAGGATCACTATCAATGGCTCAACTCTTCCATCATCTAGGTATGGTAGTATTTGATCAACCATGTTCCCGAACAACACACACCCAATACGATAATTACTGCAAATCAGTGTGATTAAACAGGTTTAACCATTATTATCATTATAACACAACCTATATTGTGTCACTATAATTCACGAACACAACTTACTCAAGGTCTTCAACCAAAATAGATAGACGCTTCGTTTCCTTCCCTTTGCTTGTGATGAGTTCCCTGTGATTCTCCTTTCCAACCACTTCACCCATAATATCTGCGATAAGAAACTTATTGTGAGGTAGTTATGAGTTATACACTAAGGAAGTGAAAATATATTCGCCTCACCTACTAATTGAGAGTCGTCGATCCTGTCAGCATTCAACAACTTTGGAATTTGCGTTAACCGAAATGCTTGAAGTGGGAAAGTTGGATTCTCCACCAGGACCACCACAGTTCGATGAGAGAAGTTTAAGGTCCACCGATTCATAGTTGTCTTGGTTTTGTCCCTCTTGTCTACAACAATGAAATTTGACATCTTATACATCTTGAACTCATGAATGTTATCATTCCATTTACGTACCAACGCCTTAGGGACCGAAGCTTGGATCCTCCCTACCTGTAAGATAGTAAAATATAGTTCAGTTTGGAATGCATGTGTAAATGTATAAGACCATGTAATTTATGTTCTATTAATATTACTTGCCTGACTATCTTGAAGAACCATTTCTATGCTATTGATCTCCTTAGGATTGTAGCGGCTAGGAGCTTCCCACAAACGAACAACATAGACCAAGAAGTTCCATGCAAGCTTTTTTGGACTGACATCCATTAACATATCAAACAATTTAGCCATGGTTAGTTTGGTAAAGGGAAAATGACTACAATCAGCTAGCCTTTGACACTTCTTCAAATCGGAAGAAGTGATGTGTAAAAAGATGGAGGTATGAACATTAAATGCATGCTCCTTTATATAGTGAAGTTTGAATCTCAAAGACATGAAATGCCTGTCTTTGTCATGCTAATAACTATTGTTTTTTATTCATTTCAAATCCAATGCATATGAGATTACATATTTTGGTGTCGGCCACGCGTCGATCACTCGGTGCACCACTTGTCAATTGAATAATGAGCTACTATTCTCCTATAATAATATATAGATATAGATATAAATGAAACTTGCATCAACTCTTCAGCAACTCTAATTCTCTTTCAAAGGCTAATCAACTCTATTTCTATTTCATCAGTGGCTCGTAGTATGGTACCCTTTTCATAACACTTACCTATAACAAAGCTCGCTACAATCTATGTGTGATCAAATGATAGAAGCACACCACATGTTCGATGAAATTTTATTAAAGAACTCATTTACGTGGAACACAATGATAAGAGCCTACATTTGTAATATTATTTTATCAAGGTTTATATTGTGTAAATGTATTTTATATATGTATCTTTTCGGTATCTTTTAGCAATTTTAAGGAAAGAAGAAAACGATGGAGAAGTAAGGGAAATACAGAAGAAGAAAATATTTTTGTGAAGCACAGCCTTAGATAATAGGCCACTATAATATAAGTTCTCTCCAAAAAATATTTCGTAGCTAAATAAATTTAGCCTTAGACAAAGATATCATTTTTACTCAATTTTAGCTACATTTTTTTAGGGTAATTCTATATCAAATTTAATCATAGAGTTGTTACTAAATACTTTTTAAATTCATGTCTTACAAAATTGGAAAAGTTTAACTAGCAATATAAATATTTGACACATATATCATTGGACTTCAAAATCAAAGAGGACACATAAGGCACGTTCTATATTTTATAATCATTGTTTATTTATTTTTTATATTTACTAATGCTTAATTAAACTAAAATATTGTTCATAAAAAATTACATTCGTGCTTATTTCAATGTGATACCTAAAACTAGGATGGTGAAAATGGGCCTGAATGTCAAGGTCTAAAGGCCTTTGAGAGAGCTTCTTTGTTCTTGTCTAAATGGTGGTGGAGGTACCTCATACCTACAAAAAATTTCGATGCATAAGTTAATAGAAATTTTATCTGTGTGAGTTGGATAAAAACAATTACCTAACTGGATATTTACAAATTGAAAGATAATACTTCGTCATTCATTAAAGATAACTTCAGATAATAATAGACCCTTACTCTCTTTATAGTGTGAAAAGTTATGCCATTGTTGAGGTGGTTATCACCTCATCTTAATAGTGACAACCAAAGTAGTGGGGAGAGCTTTTGGCTTGCTTCTCAAGTTGGGTCTATGGCCGGATTGCGGGATCTGGACTTAAGCAACTCGACCCACTTAATCTTGTTCAAGGGAGTGAGTCCTCTTGCAAATCAGACTAAGTCATGGAAAAGGAGATCAATCCACTTTTCAGGTGCTGGTTGGATGGGTTGGATTGGGCACTCTTATGTCGAGGTATGAATAGTGTAATTTATGGCACACATATTTTTGTTTGGACTCTTACTTCAAACCAAACTATTTTTCATAGAGAAAAAGTATAGATATCACAAAATTTTTAATGATGTATGCTTTTGACCTGTTATTCACCTTGTTTATCTTGGATAGAAAGAGAGAACACATTATTATAATCTAGAGTATTTTAAATGCATTGAATTCTAAAAAGATTTTTCAAAGTCTTATGGTGGTTTGTTAAGTTTTTACATTAGTTCTAAGTTCTTCTCTCTTCTTATATAATAGTTATTTGGTTGGCTTTGGATTTTGTAATATTTTTGGCCTTTTTATTTCATTTTGTAGTCATAAAAAATATCATTTATGTGACTTTTGTAATAGAAGATATTCATAGAGTAAAATTGAATTGTTTGATTATCAACACTTGTTAGAAAATGATATTAAAAAGTGTTTTGATATTTTAAAGACAAAGTTTTTCAATATTTAAAAAAATTATTATTTTTATCCGTAATAATATTACGGGAATATAAATCTTTTAAAATTACGTCGGTCCTGATATTATAGATTATGGCACACAAAAAATTTATAGTATTAAACTACTTTTACAAAAAGGTCGAAAGGGACAAAAGTCCCTATCGGCTAAGAAAATCAGGGTCTCTGTAGATAAAAAAATTAAATAATAAATTTTTTAGTTATTATTTTCATATGAAAGAGTTTAATTTTATATTAATAATTAATTTTAACATTCATTATCTTAAATTTGAAAGAATTTAATAGGGTAAAAAACATAAATAAGCCATGGGGAGATTAATTTGACATGAATCAGCCAAATAGAAAATTGATTCACGAATCAACCATTGCATAAATTCATGTAGTTCGAATCAGCATATATCGAACTTGATATGAATGTAATTCGAAACAAGTTAGTTCGAATTACATGCACATGTGAATAAAGAATAGTTCGAATCGTTGCAATTCAAATTACATGCACACGTGAATAAAGCATAATTCGAATCGATGCAATTTGAATTACAGGTGGTTAAATCGATACAAGCTAATTCGAATTAGCTTGAGCACGAAACCCTACATAATTTGAACCTACCCGATTCGAATTACTCTTGTTTTGCCACTAGTAGTAATTCGAATTGACCTGTTTCGAATTACACTAGTTTTGGCTATAAAAGGAGTTCGAATCTACCACATTCGAATCACTTCCCCACTCTCAGACCCCACCAAATTCCAGAGAAAACGACCCAGATTCACTCCGACAAAGGCTCGAGCAGACTATTTAGCTGATGGGGGACGATCCAGGTAGACTATATCGGTTAGATGGAGTGGCTCATATTGCCAGGGTCATTAACGACGAGGTTAGTAGTTAATTTTTTTAGCTGGTGGTTTATATTTGTGGTTCTGCATGTGGTTTGTGTTGGCGGTATTGCATGTGGTTTATTGAAGTGGTTTTATTTGCAGTTTTGTTGACGGTTTATGTTAGTGGTTTACGTTAGTGGTTTTGCATGTGGTATTGTTAGTGGCTTTTGTTTAGTAGTTTTGCATGTGGGATTCTTAGTGTCTTTGGATGTGGTTTATGTTAGTGGTTTACGTTAGCGGTTTCTGTTAGTGGTTTTGGTTAGTGGTATTACGTGCGGTTGATTTTAGTGGTTTTGTAGATAAGTTTTGTTGATGGTTTATGTTAGCGGTTTATGTTAGTGGTTTTTTGGTGGTATTGGAAGTGGTTTTGTATGCGATTTATGTTAGTGGTTTCGCATGTGTTTTTTGTAAGTGGATTTGCACGTGGTTTATGTATGCGGTTTATGTTACCGGTTTATGCATGCGGTTTTGGTAGTGGTTTATTATATTGCTTTTGTTTGTGGTTTTTGTCAGTGGTTTCCATAAGTGGTTTATGTTGTTAGTTGTTTTTGTTAGTGGTTTTGGTTTTGTAAGTGGTTATAATTAAGCCGTGAGTAGGCACAGCATGCCAGTGTGTGCGGACACGGAAAATGAAGTGCCTGAAAGTATCCGCAGTCACATGTCTGAGATCCAAGTGAGACCCTGTAGCTACCCAGTGAGAACGAACCAGTCAGAGTCATCTCTGCGACGATGAACTCCGAGTTATCCCTATCGTACAAAGTCACGGTGAAGCACCTCGCTGTCTTCAAGTTGGCCTCGATATACTTCACCAAGTGTTGATTGAATTATTGTCTAGTACCCAGCTGGGCCTCATCCTCTCTCCCTTTGCGGATAAATAGTTCGGCCAACCTTCCGTATGTTGCCTTCACCAACTTACATATTGAGTTCACACACTCAGAGATATTTGTCGTCATGTGTCCGAATCTCCGGCCCTTATCACAATGTTGTGTCCACAATGAATACTCAATCCGGTTCGCCCAGTCACACATCACAGGGTCTTCAGACCGCAGAATATCAAACCAGTAATCGAACTCTACCTCGGTCTTAGCATACGCTGCGTTCATAAGAAGCCTCCTTGCGTCTTTGCCCTTGAAGGTTAGGGTAAAATTTGCTGCTACATGTCGAATGCAGAATGCACGGTATGCAGCTAGAGGTAGCCATCCTCCGTCGGGAGCCTCAAGCGCGGCCTTGATGCCGTTATGCCTGTCCGATATAACCAGCAAACCCGGCTGCGGTGTCACGTGTTGACGCAGGTGGGAGAGAAAGAAGGACCAGGACTCAGCATTCTCACCCTCGACTAGTGCGAATGCAACAGGGAGTATGTTGGAGTTCCTGTCATGTGCAATCGCGACAAGCAACGTTCTCCCATACTTGCAATGACGGAATGCCTCGATACACGGTGGAAACGTCCAGAACAGTCTGTGAAAATAAACTTGAGACTCGTCCAGCTGTCCCCCAACTCGAACAGGGCTCGTCCTAAGGACTGCAATAGTATCAGGCATCGTCAACTGAACTCCTAACACCCACCTAGGGAGCTCGTTATACGACTCATCCCAGTCACCATAGATGAGGGCAACAGCCTTCTGCTTCACCAACCAGACCCTCCTGTACGTCGGCCTAAACCCAAAGTGTGCGGCCGTGGCATTTAGGAGCACCTTGATGCTAACGGATGCATCAGCCCTAACCATTAGCATAATGAATGCCGAGATCACATGATAATCCAAACTCCTGTGGTCACTGGAGATGGAGGTCGTGAGACACGTATGCAGTCCATTGTACCGTTTGACCTCCCAAATGTCCTTGCGCTGCCGGAGACTCAGCTGAATCAACCATGTCCACCCATTCCCGAACTCAGAACACTTGCCCAGATATCGGCGATAGTTTGACTCCACTACCTTGTACTGTACCCCTCGGCGGATGCTGTAAGTCTTAATACTTAACAGGGTCTTATCTTTATCCTAAAATTGCTGACCAACTTGAAACTCTGTCAGACCTGCAGACCCTTCCGCATCTCTAGCGCCAAATCCAGCAGGCTGCCCAGGAACCCTTCCTGCCTCATGGCATCCAAGTCCAAAGATGAAAAATATGGAGGGTACTGCTGTGTGGCAGAGCTAGAACCACCTCCCGCCGATGCAGCACACTATAAAGAGGTCGGCATAAATTCTCCTGTTCCAACCTCGTCGCCTACACTCCCGTTGAGATCAACAGCGAACGAAGGGGAGGCGACAGGCTGGACGGGTGGCTCGTACACAGGGACGGAGGAAGAAGCAACGGCAGGTCTGGAGCTAGAACCGGCTACCGTGCCTAAAGTGGGGGTATTCTGGTTCGAACCTCCCGAGCTGGATACCACATCAACCAACTTTACCAACAGCTCTGGTGTCCTCACTTCGGGAAACTGCCGGTGACAATGAAACATGACCTGCAAGTCCTCATCACTCCCGATCGTGAAACAATCATACTTCACGGTTTCTTGGAGCACCGTGATTGGAATGCGATAGAAAAACTTCTTAACCCGTTTCACACCTTCCAGACCAAGTTTCACCAGTACAGAGTTAACAAGGTCATCATAGCTCGTCGTAGGCCTCACAAAAATACTGAGAGGATCATTATCAGTGAACTTCACACCGGAACGTGTTTTCCTCTTAATCAAACCTCTGTGGTGAACCAACGCTACAAAACTCTCCTCACTAGCCATTTTCTCCCTCTAATGAGAGCAACTCACTTTCACACCATATATATACAGGTCTGGTCCTCACTAATTCGAACTAGCCTAGTTTGAATTGTATATGGTGTAATTTGAATCAGCATCTTTCGAATTACATAGGACTTGGTATTTGTGAGTAAATCGAATCAGCCTAGTTCGAATTACTGTTAGTGTGTAATTCGAACTAGGTGAATTCGAATTACATGTTTTGGGTGACTCCTCATAATTTGAATCAACATGATTCGAATTATATATAAATGAAGTTCGAGCTTAGCTGATTCGAACTACATATTAATGTGTTTTGGTTGATTGATGAAGCTGAATTCGGATTGGCTTAATCATGTAAATTTGTGCTCTCCTTGGCTTATTTAGGTTTTTTACCCAATTTAATATGTATATTTTATATTTCATTGGTGTTAATAAGTCTGATGCACACATAATAATTAATTTTGATGTTTTCTATTTAAAAATAATATTTTTCTCTGTATGTATAAAAATATAATTAGATATTAGCATAAAATAAATTTATATTGATAATTATAAAATTAACTCAAATTTTACTTTTTTAAAATGATTGAATCTTGATTCTAACTTTTGATCACAATATTAGTATTTTTTTAAAATTATATGTAATAAATATTTGAATAAAAAGAAGTAAATATATATATATATATATATATTAGAAAGATAAGCAGTAAAATTTAAAACTAAATAAAAAAGTATGCATATAATAATATTTTTTATTTAAACTATATTATATTGTTAATTTTATTTTTGTAGAATAGAAAGGTAGAGAAAAATAGAGAATGCGAGAAAAGAAAGAGAAAGATAAAGAAGAAGAATGAGAGAGAGAGTTTGTTAATTTTGGAAGTTAAGAAAGAATTTTATTTTAATTGTAATAAAAAAATATCTGGTCACACATACATTTTGATTTGTCAAACTACTAATATAAAATATAAATTATATAGAATGAGAAGGATAGAAAGAAATAGAAAAGAGAGAGGTAGATAAGAGAATGTAAGAAGGAGGAGATTTATTAATTTTGGAGAGAAATATTTTCTCTAAATTTTAATAAGAGAGCGTCATGTATTATAATTTAGTTATTAAATTAGTTAGTAATATATAAATATAATATATAATATAGCTATATTTTAATTTTAATTTTAATTTAATTTGAATGCTATTAGAGAATGCCATGCTGTATATTTTGATTGTCAAATTTGTAATTAGTCAATGATAATAATATATAAGAGAGATAGAGTGAGTGAACGAATGAGAGAGATAGAACAACAGAGAGAGAAGATGAGAGAACTCTTTAATATTGGAGGGAAAATTTTGATTTGAATTGCAACGAAGGAATGACATGTGACACATTTTGGTTGTAAAATTAGTAATATATAATAAAGTAAAAAGGATATTATATAAAATATAATATAAAATATAAATTATAAATTATAAATTATATATAGAGTGGGAAAGATAGAGATAAATAAAAGAGAAAGAGAGAGAGAAGTAGATAAGAGAATGCAAGAAGGAGGAGGTTTATTAATTTTGAAGAGAAATGTTTTTTTCTAAATTTTAATAAGAGAGTGTCATGTAACACATTTTAGTTATTAAATTAGTTAGTAATATATAAATATAATATATAATATAACTATATTTTAATTTTAATTTTAATTTTAGTTTAATTTGAATACGATTAGAGAATGCCATGTTGTATATTTTGATTATCAAATTTGTAATTAGTTATTGATAATGATATATAAGAGAGATAGAGTGAGGGAAGGAATGTGAGAGATAGAGTAATGGAGAGAGATTCTTTAATTTTAGCGGAAAAAATTTAATTTCAATTGTAATGAGAAAATGACATATGGCATATTTTGGTTGTAAAATTAGTAATATATAATAGAATAATAGATATATAAATATAATATATAATATAACTATATTTTAATTTTAATATTTTAATTTTAATTTAATTTGAATGTAATTAGAGAATGCCATGTTGAATATTGTGATTGTTAAATTTATAATTAATCATTGATAATGAAAATGAATAATGATATGTAAGAGTAGGGATGGTAAAACTCCCTGAGACGCAGGGATCCTTACGGGGACTGCCCCGAATGGGGATCCGACTATGGGAAATTTTTTCCGTGGGATGGGACGGGAGACAAAATTCTCCCGAGGCAGGCGCGGAGACCCGAGCGGGGATCCCCGCCCCATCCCCGCTAATCCCCGAAATTCATAAATTTACTAAATTGTCCTTAATAGTTTATTTCTCATATATGTTTTTTAGTCATTTCACACACACATATATATATAATCCTCATTTGCATAACCCTTCTTTAATTTAGAAATCCCTAACACTGCTCATACTCCATCCAACCTCTTTGCAGCCACCCTCTCGTCACTCTCCCTTCTCACCGTATCGTCACACCTCACTGTGCCATGATCCTCACCGCGTCGTGCTCTCTATTTGCGGCGTTCCTTTCCGTAACTCTATTGTCGTGTCCATTGTCCTCTCTGTTGCCGCATCTCCCACCTTATCCTCTTCTCTGTCCTCTGGCTCGCCATTGCGTCCCCCCACTGCTTCATTTCGAAAGAAGTCATCATCTTGTCGTTTAGACTTTTTGTATAAATCTTGTTGTTTTTGTATAGAATGGATACTTACACCTCTATTCATATGGAAATTAATAATTAGTTAGAACTATCAGACAGATTGGGAATGGGATCCCCGCGGGAAATAAGGCCCTGTGGGGAATGGGAATGGGAATGGGGAGCAATATTCCCCCACGGCGGAGAATGAAAACGCAGACGGAGAGTAAATCTGAGGGCGGGATGGGGAGCAGGAAGGCATCCCCCGCCCCCCGCCCCCCGCCCTCCGCCCTTTCCCATTGACATCCCTATATAAGAGAAATAGAGTGAGTGAAGGAATGAGAGAGATAGAGAAATGGAGAGAGAGAGAGGAGAAGAGAACTCTTTAGTTTTGGAGAAAAAGATTTGATTTCAATTATAATAAAAGAGTAACATAAAATTTAACATATGACATATTTTAATTGTAAAATTAGTAATATATAATAAACAATAAATATAAAAATACTCTATTAGGTAATAAATAAATTTGATCGATTAACTCAAATTTTTTATTTAGCAAAAATATAATTTTATTTTTTTAATTCGACACTAAATACATTTTAGAAATAAACCAACCAACATATTTATATTACTTTTTATCTTTGGAAACAAAATTCACTTTGCCAAATTAATTGCATCTTTTAAGATACGAGAATTGCTTTTTGGTGTCTAAGATATGAGAATTTGAAAAGGAAAATCATTTTCAAAAATAAAAGAATAAAATAGAAAATATTTTCACACACTCTCTCTCTCGTTTTATTTTTTCGGTATATTTTTCACGGTCTTTATAAACTTGACGTACCTGTTTTATTCTGGTTGGTCCAAGGAACATAAATTTTTTTTTTGTCAATGAATTAGACAATTTCCAATCCTAAATACACAACACACCCACCCACTCACATGTCTTTTGTATTTGTGGCCCAATTGTAGTTCTGTGTTTTTTTCTTGATAAAGTGAGGCAGGTTGTTCTAAGCCCAAGGGAAAACGAAGGAAAAAGCTGAAGAAGAAGAAGAAGAATCAATTGTCCAAAAAGAACAAGAAGAATCAGTCCAAAAAGAAGAAGAAGAAACTAGAGCTTGGATTCAACTGCAGCGTGGTTGGGTGGAGTCTGGAGTGTATTCAATGAAATCGAGGTTGTAATATGGTGGTGGTTGTACGGTTATCGAAGCAGTCCCAGTGCCTTCTCGGACCCAAGACCTTCGATTATGGCTTCCTCCTTTTCCTCCTCTTCTTCCATCTCTTCCTACCTTACTCTTCCGGTTAGCTTCTCTCTCTTATAATCTTCTCGGATTAGATGTGCTCTTGAGCTTAATCAATCAACACACAAGACAGAAACAAATATATATGAAAGATTGAGATTTTACACCTTCATTTTGTGAAATACAGACAGGGTATATTTTGGTTAGTTATGATCTTGGAAACCTTTCAATTTGTTAAAAATTCAATTTTTTTTTTATCTTTTTTGGCCAAAGATAGATTCACCCGCTCAGCCATGTTATGACCAAAATTGGTGTTACATTATTCGTTTCTTATTAGTAGCAAGTTAGTGACTTAACACACACTGGCAACACATCCAAGCAGGTCATTCAATCTTTTATTTCATTTGATTATCTCAGAAACGGGGTTCTGTTCTTGTGCCGATCGTTATTTTTTGAGTTCTTTGCAAATTGCAGCAGGGGTTTATGCACTTACATGTAACTTTAGTTCCATTTGGTTAGTAACTAGAGAGAAGTATTTGTTTGCTTCGAGCACATTTAATGCGTGCTTCAATGGGGTTCTACTTCTTCACCGAATGCTATTTTTTAGTTCGTTGTGATTTGCAGCCGGGTTATATGAACTAGTGAGTGTAACTAAAAGTGTTGCAGTTGCAGTGTGTTATGGCCATCCATTCATGATGCGGTGAAGCATATTAAAAATTGGCAATCTTGATGGAACCGATTGATTGCCACTGGATTTGAAGAATAGAAAATGGGTTTACTGAGGCTTTGGATATTATGTTTACTTGAACTAGATACAACTAACCAGAAACCAAAAATTTGTTTCTCCTTTTCTCCCTTCTTTCTCTTGGATGTAGACAAATACAGGAGAGTGACTGCTTTTTGGCTTAGCTCGTTAAGATCCTTGTTTAATCCTAATTTTCCATCATGTTCTAGTTTTGTCATTAATGAATGCGCAATATGCAGTAGGACTCTGCCTGAAAAATATTTTGGCAATAGATCAATCACTAACCTCCTGTAGTTAGATTGCCTTGAACAACTTTTTATATCCCCATATTGTGGATATCAAGTGGTAGAAGATGTAAAGATGTTACTTCTATGTTGTCACAGTTTGCTCTCGAAATGAACTTCGCATTCCATTTTCTGCGTTCTTCTTTTACTAGTACATGGAGTACCCAGAAAAGTTGGGATGTTTAGGCACCTGTCTTAGGTATCACATGTGTAACATTCTGATGGTTATATAATTGAGCAAATGAGGTTGTTAAAATAGTTTTGGTAGATCAAACTTTATTTAGCCTGTTACCACTTCATTCGTAAATGAATTTCTTCCAGAATTGTATTCAATACTTCATTCAGTTGTGAATTCTTCCCTTTTTGTAATCACAGGTAAACCCAGTGGAGTATGTGTTTCTCAAGGTGGTCGATTTCCTGCCTTTAAATCAGAGGGTTACCCTCCCAGAAAGGGTCCCAAAGATCTGACTCTTTGTCGGATTTTTCGCAAAAACACTTGTTGTGACATAAGCCACACACATCCTGCATTGCTAGCTGTAAGAAAACTTGCTTCTACTGGGGAAGCTGGGCATGAGTGCTTGCACTTATGGGAAATGTTGGAATGTGCAATATGCGATCCACGCGTTGGTACTCAACCTGGACCTCCTCTTATTTGTGCATCCTTCTGCGAAAGAATATACAAGGCATGCTCGAATGCTTACTTCTCTATGGATGTGAAAACACAGGTATACATGGCTGACTCTGACTTTTGAAAAGAAAATATATATTGGATCGAAGGAATGTGTTTGGGTCCTTTATTTGATTTGTTTTAAAACAATAACTTTATCCAAATTAATCATTTAGTTTACATGTAGTTATTCGCTTCGGGTCATGATTGGTTTGTATTTTATAATGCATAACAGATTTGCGAACTGTTGTTTTATTGTTAAGATTAGATGCCCTAAGTATTTTTAAGGGATATTTTTCAACATATATATTCAGGAAATGTAGTTATTCATGATTAGTCTTTCTGAACCACAACATTGGATCCTTATATATATCTATTTTTCGTTTGACTTTTACCACCAGCTGCTAGCACCTTGTGGAGTAAATGACTTTGTGTGTGGTAGGGCTGCTGAATGGGTCTCCAATGGTACGGATCTTTGTGTTGCTGCAGGTTTTCAAGTGAAACCATCTGATATGATACACGCTGCCTCTGAAGAAACTCTTTGCTATGGTGATATGGCGAGTCTAAATTCGGTTGCTGATTCATGGAAAGCTTCTCAGTTTGATCTGACTGAGAAAGCTGATTTCCAACAATGGGTTAGGAAAATCCCATTCATTGAAAGAGTTTCTTGGGCCATAGGAGGGATGGTTCTAACTGCCGGATTGGTGTTTATAAGGTCAGAATGCAATTCTTTTCCCTTGTATCATTTTTCTTTTCTTAAGTGAACTAGCTTTAGTCCCATTTCTCTTACTTTGCACATCCTGTCAAATTGACTGTGATTCTTGATAAACCAGTATTTGTATTCTCCCCTTATGCTACTTAATTCTAAATACAACTGCATTACATGAATTCTGGATCTTGTCATATACTGTATGCAGTATATATGCATTGAGAAATGGTTCCTTTCTTCAATTTTGTTAGATTGTTCTCTCTATTCTTGTTTACATTGATGTCATAATCATTGCAGCAAAAGAAAAAGCCATAGCCAACGCCATAAGCTCGCCGCTATAAGGCGAACTGCGAGGAAGTTGGAAGGAAGGATGTCAGACAAGCCTTCAAGCTCTCAAGAAAATAGGAAAAGAAATTGAAGATAAGTATTATTGGCTTGTATGTTAAGTTGAAAACATAAGTAGTTTTGGTTGATTAGCATGTGAATTTATGGTTTCTTGTTGCAATTATCAAATCGAAATACCACTTTGCACGCTTCTCTATTCTCTACTCCGTTTTTTTCGTTTTCGTTTTTTTAGTTAGATTTATGCCTTTTGATGATTGTCTCACCATACAAATATTAAAATTTTGTTTGATAAAATATCTTAGGATTAAAGTTTTGAATTCAAATGCCATTCTTTCTCCAAATATCACTCTGTGGGTAACTTTTATTTTACAATGCATTAACTAATACTCTAATAGGATAAATCTAAAAGTAGATAATCAAATAGAATTATTCTTCCTTCTATCAGCTCCTTGTATGAATTACAAAGAGTAAATTGTCAAATTAGTTAGATTATCTATTCTTTATATTGGTTCTCTAAAGATTTTTTTAATTAAACTCGTTCTTCAAAGATTTTGAATTAGTCATGCTAGTTATTTCGTCACTTTCTTTGTTGACGGTGTTAGAATTTGTTGATGTGTCACGTTAAATGACACCATAACACACACCTAGTAGTTTTAATTCGCGGTTAATATAATAAGTTTATGAAATTAAATCAAATTAATTCCAAATTAAAGGATTGCAATGTCTCAAGGTCTTCCCTCAGTTAAGTTTTGATTTTATTTAATTTCATAAATTAATCATGTTAATAGTCATTAAGACTTTTAGGAGTGT
Organism: Arachis hypogaea; assembly: GCF_003086295.3. Taxonomy (NCBI): domain Eukaryota; kingdom Viridiplantae; phylum Streptophyta; class Magnoliopsida; order Fabales; family Fabaceae; genus Arachis; species Arachis hypogaea. The sequence continues at coordinate 38,217,704 of NC_092054.1, read as the reverse complement.
GTTGTGGTGTCATTTAATATGTCATATTAGTAAATTTTGATTAAAAAAATCTTTTGGTGCCAATTTAAAAAATGAATAATCTTTCTTGAACGAATTTGATTATTTACTCATAAGCACTAAAAATTAGTTCTCTTTATATAAAATTATTTTATTTAAAATATATTTTTAATAAATAATTAATTATTATAATAATCAAATATCTTATATCAAATAATTGTTTTTATAGCAGCATAATTAAATTTTATGCATGGTATGTTTTTATATCTCTTAGTTTAATGGATGAGGGAGAGGGAGAGGGAGAGAGTTTTTAATTAGTTACCAGTTAATATTAGTTAGTTATTTTTTATTATAAAATTAGTTTTTAATTTTTAGTTTTTGGAGTGTTTAAGGTTAAGAATATAAGTATAATGGGTAAGGTACTATTTTAGTTCCTGACGTTTAGTTATTTTTTTATTATAAAATTAGTTTTTAATTTTTAGTTTTTGGACTGTTTAAGGTTAAGAATATAAGTATAATGGGTAAAGTACTATTTTAGTCCCCGACGTTTAGGTTAAATTCTAATTTGGTTTCTAACATTTTAAACGTTTTATTTTAGTCCCAAAAAATTTCAAACACGTTAAAAAGGATTAGATATTAAATATATATTCTAAAAAATAATTAAATTTTATGGATAGTATGTTTTTATATCTCTTAGTTTAATGGATGAGAGAGAGGGGGGAAGAGAGAGATATATAGAGTTTTTAATTAGTTAATATTAGTTAGTTATTTTTTATTATAAAATTAGTTTTTAATTTTTAGCTTTTGGAGTGATTAAGGTTTAGAATATAAGTATAATGGGTAAAGTATTATTTTTGTTCTAACGTTTAGGTTAAATTCTAATTTAGTCTCTAATGTTTTAAATGTCTTATTTTAGTTCCAAAATGTTTCAAACGCGTTAAAAGAAATTAGATATTAAATATATATTCTAAAAAATAATTAAATTTTATGGATGTTATGTTTTTATATCTCTTAGTTTAATGGATGAGAGAGAGAGAGAGGGGAGGGAGGGAGGGAGAGGGAGAGTTTTTAACTAGTTAATATTAGTTAGTTATTTATAATATAAAATTAGTTTTTAATTTTTAGTTTTTGGAGTATTTAAGGTTTAGAATATAAGTATAATGGATAAAGAATTAATTTAGTCTCCAACGTTTAGGTTAAATTCTAATTTAGTCTCTAACATTTCAAACGTCCTATTTTAGACTCAAAAAATTTCAAACACGTTAAAAAGAATTAGATATTAAATATATATTCTAAAAAAAAAGACTTTAGAAATCAGATTTTGATGCAAATTTTTATAATCATTATTAAAAAAATAAGATCTTCTCATCTTTAAATTTGAAAATTTTATGTCAAGTGAATTTTTTTTATTGTGAATTATCACATTTTTTTGAAAAATAAGAAGAAAAATCTACAAATTTCGCTCTGAATATTTTTGTGCACCTTCTAAATATTTATTCAAATATTACCACAAAAATTTAGATCAAATGGATAAGTCATTTGTTAAATATAAAGGTTTATTTGTCAATTACAAAAAATACAATAATAATTGATTACTTTTGTTGCATTTTTAAATCATTTAAGGGTTGTTTTATCAATATCTTTCAGGGACCTTATTGTTAACGGCTATCTTTTAGATACCCAATTGATAATAATATTTTTTTTAAATGAATAATTTAAATTCATTATTTACTTATAGACTTTTAAAATTATTTATATTTTTACGTAACATTGCTTATCTAGTTCGCATTAACAACAAGATACATGATTAGACATGTATTTCGTTTGCAAATAAGGTAAGTAGACATTTTATGTTACTTATTTAATTTATACTATAAACGAGATATGTGTAGATGTATCTTGTTCATACTTTGATCCAAAACATAGATCCAGACCCAATAAAGACAAAAAGGCCCACCCTAAAAGGATGTCCTCCACCATTTACCCGACCTCTTTAAAGAGGTCAGATACATTGACCAGAACCAAATGTTACTTATCCAAATAAGTAAATGCTTCCTCGAATCTCTCCTACTATCTCTACCTCACCTGAAAGATAGATCCCAATAAACTCTCAAGATGAAGGGAACGGTCATCCACCTCAATAGGTGGAACTACTCCTAAAAAGGTAGTTATTGACTCAACTATAAATACACTGACACCCCTCAGGTATAAACACATTCTATTCTACAAAAACTTGCTTAAAGTCCTTGCTAACTTAAGCATCGGAGTCTCTTGCAGGTACCACCCCCTACCTCCTCATGAGGAACTCGGACGGCGGCACCTCGGCACCAGCACAAGTCGGGTGCTGCCTAATATGGGGTCTGGACCTACGATCAGGCCCAAATCAATGTTTCAGGTAACTCTTGAAACATTGGCGCCGTTGTCGAGGAACCTAGATTTCAACCCTTGATAATGGTGGATGGCCAATACGAAGACGGTCACACGACATCTGAGTCAGAACCAGAGCTCGACCGTGATGACCACATGCTTGCAATATTCCCACAACGGAGGAGAACCCACATTCCTCATAAAAGAAGGAACATTTGAAAACTCTCAACCACAATGGATCCAATTAGAGATTCACCCGCCCGAGGACGAGGAACATCCATCCAACATAGATATTAGGCTTGGTCCACGGGCACTGTGGACGATTAGAGCAACTAGAGCTGGAAGCGGAATGGCAACAAGTTTCTCTAAAGCTCCAGAGGCACAGCCAAAATTTATAACAGTAATACCAGACGAAAAAATGGATTCAAAATGGTTTCTTAGCAATAAACGAAGTAGTAAAGTCAAATAGCCATCAAAGAAATCTCAAAGACACAAGTATCGACGAAACAAAATTCATTACCCACTACTGCTCAGGGAAACCCTAAAAAAATTCATGAATATAAAAGAATCGAGACAACCAACAAAAAATGGATAAAAACACCTGCCTTGATGAAACTCAAGAGGGGCATGTCAAGCAGCAAGAAACATGAACGTTCTCCTCCAAACAACAAAACAAGATCTCCAAAGGGTCCAAGACGAAGAAATCCTGAACTAGAATGTAAGAGCAAAGGAAAAAGAGTGGAGGGTTTTTTTCTTTTGATGAATGAAACGAAGCAAAATGAGCGTTTTTTCAGAAATGTAAAAGGAAGAAGAAGAAAGGCGCAAGGTTTTATATGAAACAAAGGGCAAAAGGGACATTTCACCCCCTCTTTAAAGCCACGTGTGGATCTCAAGGAAACTGCCACATAATGTTTGCCCTTCATTTAAAGCAAGTAACGTTTCAAAAATTTAAAACACGTCGAGCACCCGACCTCTCGAAGGCGGTGTGTCCGACGTCAAAAGTTAAAGCCACGGAATGCTTGAACCCAACCTCATGAAAGCTTGGACTTAAGCAGGGACACTATTCATATCCTGACCCGAAACATAGAGCCAGGCCCAACAAGAACAAAAAGTCCCACCCTAAAAGGATGACCTCCACCATTTACCCGACCTCTTTAAAGAGGTCAGACACGTCGACCAGAACCAAGCGTTACTTATCCAAATAAGTAATTGCCTCCTTGAGTCTTTTCTACTGTCTCTATCTCACCTAAAAGATAGATCCCAACAAACTCCCAAGATGAAGGGAACAGTCACCCACCTCAAGAGGTAGAACTACTCCAAAAAAAAGTGGTCATTGGCTCTAATATAAATACACTAACACCCCTCAGATATAGACACATTCTATTATACTAAAACCTGCTTAAAGCCCTTGCTAACTTAAGCATCGAAGTCTCTTGCAGGTTGATAAACCACTATTTTATGGTTTATCTTCTGCTCAATTGAGTGGATTTTATCAATTTTTCATACACTTGTTCATACAAAATGCATGTTTTACATTCTCCTTCCTGATTTTGTGCTATGATTGAAACCATGCTTCTTTGGCCTTATATTTGCTAATATTAATCCTCTCTTATTACCATTCGATGCCGTGATATGTGCGTTAAGTGATTTCAGGGATTACAGGGCAGGAATGGCTTAGAGGATGGAAAGGAAGCATACAAAAATGGAAGAAATACAAGAAGTTGAAGAAATTGCTAAGCTGTCCAGCCTGACCTCTTCGCACTCAAACGGTCATAACTTGAGCTACAGAGGTCCAAATGATGCAGTTCCAGTTGCGTTGGAAAGCTAACATCTGGGGCTTCAATTTGATAGATAATTTTTCATAGTTGCCGTACATCTAGGCGACGCAAACGCGTGCTTTACGCGGACGTATCGCAGTGACGAAAATCAGTGTCTTTGAATTCGCAACCAGCGAATTCTTGGCTGTTTTTGGCCCAGTTTTCGGCCCAAAAAACACAGATTAGAGGCTATAAAGTTGGAGAATCCATTCATTCATCAATGAATCTTTAATAATACACAATTTTAGGATTAGATGTAGTTTTAGAGAGAGAGGTTCTCTTTTCTCTCTCTTAGGATTAGGATTAGGATTTCTCTCAAGTTTAGGATTATTTCTCTTCAATCACAGGTTCAATATTCCTTTAATTTATTTTCTACTTTTATTTATTCCACTACCTTAATTGTCATTTATCTTTTCAAATTGGCTTATGAACCATTCATGTTATGATTTTCTTAATTAATATATTTTGAGGTATTTCAGATTTTATTTTGCTTTAATTTATTTATGAATGATTTCAATTCAAATTAGATTTATTTTCCTCTTTTGGTTCTGGTTAAGTAATTAGCAACACTTGAGTTGTCAAACTCAGCTGTTGATTGAAATTGGAATTCTTGCTGATTAATTTGTACTCCAATAACTCTAGTCTTCCCATAGGAGTTGACTAGGACCTGAGGATCAAATTAATTTGTCCACTTGACTTTCCTTTGTTTAGCAAGGGTTAATTAAAACTGGGAGCAGAATCTAATTCTCTTCACACCTGATAAGGATAACTAGGATAGGACTTCAATTTCTTATATCTTGCCAAGAGATTTTCTAATTATTAATTTATTTTTCTTGTCATTTAATTTACTTGTTCCTTATTCAAAAACCCAAAAACATATCTTTTTACATAACCAATAATAAATCATACTTCCCTACAATTCCTTGAGAGACAACCCGAGATTTAAATACTTTGGTTATCAATTTATTTAGGGGTTTGTTACTTGTGACAACTAAACTTTTGTAAGAAAGGAATTCTTGTCGGTCTAGAAGCTATACTTACAATGGGAATTAATTTGCGAAAATTCTAGATCGCGCGAGAGTTTCGGTCTTCACAGGTACCACCCCCACCTCCTCACGAGGAACTCGGATGGCGGCACCTCGGCACTAGCACAAGTCAGGCGATGCCTCATATGGGGTCTCGACCTCACGATTAAGCCCAAATTAACGTTTTAGTTAACTCTCAGAACATATAATTGTCTTTTAAATGAGGTAAAGGTTAATTCTTCTTTGGTGTTATGAACACAAGATCATAACGACTAAAATTTGATATTTATGCAAGTGGTTCCATTCATTGTATATGTATATCAAACTATTTATTTCTTCTTCTTTTCTTTATGAGTGTGTATCCAGATGATGACTTGAGGGACGATGAGGACGAAGTCACATTTGAGTTTGCTTGCCCTGCACTGATGTAAACTCATCAAGCAAAATATATGGTTGATTTGAAGAACATCATTTTCACGAATATGGAAGCACTTGGTTTGAAAGAGATTGGAAATGTCAGCTATAGGTTTATAACATCCTTTGGCAACTAACGAATTGACATAAGATCTTATGGCATGAAAGCAACGAACATGTTCAAGTGATAGTTGATTGTCATGGAAAAATTCTATTGGTGATGGAGTCTTATGTAAAGGTTTGTCTTAGGCCTTCTAACTCTAGCCAACATGTGCCATTTGGTATTCATGATACAATACCACCACTAACAATTCTTCTAGATCCATTCTTTTAGTTAAGTGCTCCCATAATGTGTCATTTCTTGTTGGGAAGCTTCTATGGTGGAAAAAGTATTTTAAGGTCCTTAAAGGACCAAGATGGCTTATGAAGGTTAGAAAAGTTTGGGGACATTTTGAGATATGGCAATTGTGCATTAGCCTTTCCTTTTTGCTGATATGGTGAACAGATTATAACGTTAATCTAAATTAGCATTAATGTAAAAGATTTGATTGATATTTACAGAGTTTGATAGTTTATTTCTATGTGTGTGTGTGTAGGAGAGAGAGAGAGAGAGAGAGAGAGAGAGAGAGAGAGAGAGAGCTACTTCTTGCTGTCTATGGCATCTTGATAAGTCCATATTTTACGATGATATTTGGATTGAAAATAGTGAATTTTATCAATTTATCTTGTACTTATTCATTTAAATTTCATGCTTTTGTAAATTTCTTCTTAATTGTGCTTAATTATTAAAAACATATTTTTTATGCTTTAAATTGCCAAATTTAATTCACTTTTATTCCATTCGATGCCTTGTTATGTTTGTTTGAGTGATTTAAGGTTCGAAAGGCAAGAATAGCTTGAAAAGATGAAGGAAAAGCATGCAAAAGTGGAGGAATATGAAGAAACGAAGATTAGAAGAACTCCTAGTTGTGTGTACTCATGGGTCGTGCGTAAGCATCTCTTCCAATTTGTGCGTACGCATGGGTCGTATGTATGCACGACTCGCAACGCGTGACTCACTTAAAATGGCACGTGACTCACGATTTCTGGCCTATTTTGGGCTCAATCTAACTCATTTTTGAAGTATTTGAAGCAATCAGAAAATCGCATTGACATAACTACAAAAGCATCATCATAATGAAGGAAATTGTCTAAATCATAATATTTCTACCCAGTTAAAGTAAATTAAACGGTTATAACTTCAGCTGAGTTTTCAACTAAAAGTATAATCTTTTAACACCAAACAATAATCAGATAAACACCAAACACTATTTGAGCACCTCACATATTCAATCAAACAATCCATAAGAGATTTTCTAATTGAACAAAAGGGTATTATAAAAAAAATTTTTGGTATTAGAGGAAGGGACCAACAGTTGAAGCAATTGGTAGAGAGTGAGTTGATCCACACAAGAGCCCAAAATCAAAACAGAAACCTTCTTCAAGCTTTGAAAATTGAAGTGATGGAAAAAAGGGGTCGGATTTGAGGTTCAAGACAAGGAAGGAAGTGAAAAAAGAAGATGATGATGCCAATGATGAATAGAGAGCAACTCTTGTATTATGAAATGGAAAAGTTATGTTTTTATAGTTTGGTTTGTGTGGGTCTGGGTTGAGAGGAGGGAAGAGATGTTGAGATCAGAAAAGGGACAAGGAGACAGTGTTTTGTTACAAGTCAAAAAAATGTCACAAACCCAAAAAAGTTTCATAAATGGAAACCATTAACATTTTTGTGTTTTTATTTCTAAAAAAAGATATTAAAATTAATTTCATTATTTTTATATTTTTATATAAAATCATAAAAATAAAAATATCAAAACTAAAATTTTAAAAATGAACACAAAACAAATAGACTCTTAACATTTGATTAACACATTTTCAAACATTAGGAAATCAAGTGCGCATAATTCAAATGTTAGGAAGTAAAGGGCATTTTACCTTTAATTTCTCACTTATTTGGTTTATAGGCTAATATCTCATTAATCATGCATCAAAAGAAGACTATTAACATGATTAGGCGCAATAATTTTCTTCATTTTTGAATTAATTGTCAAAATCGTCCCTGAAAGATACACCGATCTCCATTTTCGTCCCCGAAAGATAACCAACCTAGTCGCACTAGTCCTTCCGATTAGAATTCATAGATTCCATGATGCTATTGGTTCTGATTAGAATGCTAGATCCATCTGCTGAAGATGAAGACGTGATACATTGGTTGAATTATGGAATGGATGAATCTTTGCCACATGACTATGGTTCTGATTTCATACATGAACTTTCTGGAGTCACCATGCATGAAATCCCTCCTTTAAGTAACCTCTCTTTGTTGGACAAAAGAAGCAATTCCAATCAATTACTTAGGGACTCTCACAAGAACTATGCGCGTCATGCTTTTGGTTCAGAATAAGGGTCCTTAACAAGGACTTTTCGGTTATGGCTAGAGGAGAGATTAAGATCCCTGGACCCAAACCTAGCACAAGTCAATTTTACTAACCATCATCATATCAATGTCAAGGATCATTTGCATCTGTTAGGTCCAAAGTGTCAGAAATAACTGAGAATAATGGTAGTAACCTTGCTCATCAAGTACCTTGTGGGAAAACTGGCTCAGATTTTTCTATCTGCTTCAAGTGGTTTTTCTGGGTTAAAGTTGGATAAGCAAGATCAGGTTATGTGCAGCAATAGTTCCATTATAATGAACTTCTCCCATTTTGCTAGACCTACTGCTATTGTGAAAGCTAATCTTCAAAACATTGGGTTGTCTTCGTCAACATTGGGTCGTCTTCTCCCATTTTTTCTCCTCGATGTTACTACTTCATCTCGTTGCATCATTTCCGATTCGATATTCCTTCATGTCTCCGTTGCTCCAGCTATTCCCCTAATGCAGTTTATCTTCGAATTCATGAATTCCATGATGCTACTCCTATTTGTTTTCAGCTGAAAAATGCTCGAGACTAGAGCTTCCAAAACCGATACTGCTATAGCGTCTCTTCACCCCTTGCACAGATGAAAAGCAAGTTCCTTTTAGGAGTTTTGGGTGAAAGTCACCTTATTAGAAGATTAATTTTCCTTCTGTTTTGTCCTAGAGCTTCCCTCTCAATGATTTTCTGGTAACATTGTCTTTAACTTTCATAACAAACACCAGATGATGAGAGATTCACTAAAGCCCATGTTGCGATAGAGTTTTGAGGAAGCTTTTTAAGTTGCTTCAATGGCCTGAAAAGAGGATTCAATATAGCTATAGTTTGAATTAATTATTCCAAGAGCAGCGATGGAAGTGAGAGGAAGAGGGGAGATGGAAGTGAGAGGAAGAGGGACGAGAGTACCAAGGCAACCAATCAATGAATTTGGGATTATGGTTTATGGATTTAGGGACTAATTTGAATTGGTCTAATAAATTTATCTTATCAGCAACAAGAGGGTACACTAAGCAAGTGCCACGCTGACAGTTAACAGGCCATGTCAGTGAGCGTTAGCCACTTCAGCGCAAGAGATGGCGGAAGGACTAACGCGACCGGGTTGGTTATTTTTCGGGGACGAATTTGATTAATTTTATTTTTCGATGACGAAAATGAAAATCGAGGTATCTTTTAAGGACGATTTTGACTACTAACTTCTATTTTTTTTAGATGGATGTAAATATGCCCTTTCTATTAACATATTCGGTTTTTCAGTGACTACTATATTAATGGATATGCTCAAGGGAAAAATTTAAGAATCTGGCTCAAATTAGAGGTTTTTTTTAATTAACTTATTTTTCTTTTAATGGTTGAAAGTAAGGGCTTGTTTAGGTGAGTTTCTAAGAAAAGATCTCTTTTTGAGTTATCTTTTTTTTAAAAGATCTTATGAAAAAGTAAAAGTAATTTCATGTTTGAGTATCTCATGCAAAAAAATCTTTTTATCTATCAATTATGTTTGGGTATAACGATATAAAAGTACTTTTTTGTTTATTTATTACATGAAAAACATCTTTTTAAAGGAAAAAAAACTTTTAGAAAAAGATGTAAATTATACCTTCTCAAAAAGATATTTTTCATTTTTCTAGTGATTTTATTTTTACTATTAGAAATTTGCCAAACATACAAAAAAATAAAAAAGATATTTTTTTATTGAAAAAAAATTTTTTTTTTATCAAAATAATGACGCACAAACAGCACTAATTTGTCCCTAATTTGTCTCTGTTTTCGATTTTGGGCCCAAGATCTTTTCTCCCCCAGCCCGTTTCTCCCTTTCTTTCATTCATTCCCCCGTCCAAAAAAAAAAAGAAACACATTGCAAGCCCGTCCAAAAAAAAAAAAAAGAAACACATTGCAAGCAGTTGCAAATCGCCAAAAAAACCCTAGCCATCATCATCACCGCCGCAAGCAGTTGCAAATCGCCGCCGTCCGTCGCATTCAAAGTCGCCGTCCGTCCGTCCATCATCATCCCTTTTTCTTCGCGAATTGAAGTTCTTCCCCCTTGCTTCTCGTTCGATCTGGCAGAAGGCTCACTTTCCACCCCCAATCCGTTCTGCTAACTGCAGAGCACTAGTTGAGGAACTCTGCCGTCGCTGCGCCGAAGAGGAGGACCTTGAACTTCCGCTGTCTTGTCGCTATCGTCTGTCGCCGTCCGTCAACCAGTTCAACCAGTATATCTCAGTTTTGGAAACCTTCTGATCTTGGTGGTTCAAATACGATTCCCCATAGTTCTCGATATCTGAATGATTTTGAGGAGCTACGGCCTCTTGGTAAAGGAGTTTCATGAGTTTCTTTTTGCTTTTTATATTTATATATATGATATATGATTCTGTAATTCTATTATGTCTTTCTTTGAGGTGTATACCATGACGATATTGAAGTACTATAATTTCATTTTTAGTTGATGATTTTGATTTCTTCTCCTTTGTGTTATTGATATTTTGGTACTTGGAAAATATTGGAAGCATTCCTAATTTTATCTTTTTTGCTATATAGAATTTGTTTTGGATGTGATCTTTCAACTCTCTTACATTTTGATGTCATCAATTTTTTTAACAGAATAGGTATTAGGCAGGTCGTTTTTGTCACTAATTCTCATTTGCTGTTTGTTTGCTAATCATTCATCCCTTGTTGTGCTAAATTCCTCGTAGCAAACCCATGGAATTGGATCTCACCATGAACTTCCATTTAGCTAGTGATATAGAAGAGAAACCGCAGGTCAATCTTTGCTCTGCCTATTGATAAGCCCGCCTCTGGAGATTTACTAGTAATATGGATTTGTGCTCCTTTATGTAAGGAATGGCAAGCACCTGATTATTTTGTTTGTTTTAGAAATTATGCTTTCAAATATGTTAGATGGAACCTTCATCCAACTTTGCGTGACCTTCTTGCTCTGAAGACACTAGGAAATTGTTGAAAGCCAGATTCTATATTTCTTCATTACCTGCTGAATTCCTGTTTGTTGTTCTTTCCTTTTCTTTGGGTGATTTGAAATTTGGGTTGCAACTTTCTTAGTAGTGTGTAAGTAGCACTTTTTTTTTTCTTAGTAATGATTTGTAAATGTATAGAAAAACTAATTGAAGGTGGTGCAGTCATTAAATTGGATGAGCAGTGTAAAGAGCTCTTAATTCTTGTTATAGCTATTGTCTTAGGTATTTCTTTTTACTATTTAACTTTTGAATTCGTATTTTGATAAGATCATATGGTTTTGGTTGATGACATTTCATGTAATGTTTTAAATTTTGAAGATATTTTAAGATTTATATTAGACTATAATTATATTTTAGGATTTTTATTTATAATTTATTTTTTATTTTATTTTAAAATGGTTTTTCCAGTTGAACCATGGTTGGACCGGTTGGACCAGTGAACCAGTGACTAGAGCGGTTCGATGACTGGTCCAGTTCTCAGAACCTTGGTTTTTAGATATTAACCAATTAATTTTGCTTCTTTGGTTACTTTGGATGCAGATTCATAGGAGTAAACAACAACAACAACAACATTAACATCATCATCATCACAGAACAATGACGGATTACCACTTTGTGTACAAAGATGTGGAAGGAGCATCAACCCAATGGGATGACATTCAGAGGAAGCTTGGCAATCTCCCTAAGAAACTGCCCGCTTTCAAGCCTCCGCCGTTTGCCCCTGCCCCCGATCCTGATTCCCTCTCCAAAGACAAGGCTTGGCTTGATTCCAAAAATGAGGATGAACTTGAAGACCTTGAAAATGATCTCGATGACGATCGCTTCCTTGAGGAGTACAAGTTGGGTGTTTTGCATTATTCCATTTATTTTTATATACATTGATTTATATTTCATTAGAGAAAGAAACTCATTATTGAAAAAGATGATATAGTCATTTGCCTTAGCTGGTATAGACACGGAGGAGGCATGTAAAGGTTTAAGCTAGAAGAATGGGTCAGATGAAGGATAATCCTTATAAGAATTTATTTAAATAGATTTAATTATACATGGAATAAATGTAGATATGATGTATGACATAGTACTGTTGGCGTCATTTGATCAATGTAGTTTTGTTGTTGTTGGTAAGATTGTGTTTTGTTGACTGAATTTTGGTCAGTAATTGTGGTTTATTTTGCTTCAGTTTGATGAATTTAAGGTTCATAACAAATAATCTCGAACAAGGATATCAAACTCTAGAGTTCATTTGAAGTCATGAATCTTAGATAAAATTGAATTGTGAAATATAACTCCCAAACTCAATTTAGAGACTTCATAAACTCGAGAGTTCAATATCCTTGATGGGGATATGGAATAATCTATTTATACTAATGTCTGGTTAGTTTGTTAAGATTTGGATTGGGGGTACATGGGAATGAATGATGGATTAGGTCTTGTTTTTATTCTATATCTTATGATATAAATCATTGTGCTTTAATAGGAAGAAGAGATTGGCTGAGATGAAGGAAGCAGCTAAAGTTTCGAGGTTTGGATCTGTGGTTCCCATTTCAGGATCTGATTTCGTTCGAGAGGTTTCACAGGCTCCCTCTGATGTTTGGGTGGTTGTCATCCTTTACAAAGATGGGTATGCTACATGACATTTCTAAGCTTAAATTACAGGAAATGTTTCTGCACACCACGTTCCTCATATAATATCTATAAATTACTTGGGTGATCCAAATTTGTTTAATTTTATTGTTATGCTTCTTGTGCTGATTGCTGAAATCTGTTGTACTTTATGTTTGACAGCATTGCTGAATGTGGGGTTTTAATGCAATGCATTGAAGAATTGGCTACAAGATATCCTGCAACAAAATTTGTCAAGATAATATCAACAGACTGCATTCCCAACTATCCGGATCGAAATTTGCCCACCATATTGGTATACAACAATGGAGCAGTCAAAGGAAATTATGTTGACATGCATAGTTTTGGACGAAGATGCACTCCTGAAGGTATTTACGAGATTGCTATTCTTATTATTTTTCTTATCTTACCTTTGATCACTGCTGATGTTCAATATATTAATATCCTTTAATCTACTAACAAATTATGTTACCTTCAACTAACTAATACCGTTATTTGTATACTGTAATTAGTTGGATTTTTTCTTAATCTCTACCATTTCAATATCATTCCTTTATCCAACAGTATTGTACTCCATCCATGGAAGTTTTTGTTCTTTTTTATTCTATTAGCATTCATGCCTTGTGAAATCCCTAGCATAAATGGAAAACCATGTGAACCATGTCTATGCTACCTTGCTGGTAAAATCATATAAATTCTTCTATATAAATTATAGGGTTAACCACCAAAAATGCCCCCAAATTATTTAAACGCTGACAAAAATACACTCGAATTTTATTATTAACAAAAATGTTTTCAAATAATTTAAAAACACAACAACAATACCCAACAGTAAATATATATTTTTAAAAAATACCTTAGAGATTAAATTTTGATATAATTTTTTGCAAGCATGATTTTAAAAATAAGATATTATTATACATAAAAATTGGTGATTTTTCGTTAAGTATATATTTTTTTATAATTTTTTTGTTAACAACCAATAATACTTTTAAAAAATCACAAAACAATATATACTTAACAAAATATTACCAAATTTTAAGAATAATAATATCACATTTTTCTAATCATGCTTGCAAAAAATTGCATCAAAATTCAATCTCTAATGTATTTTTTGAGAAATACATATTTAATATTAGATTTTTTGCAAGATTATCTAACATTAAATATATATTTTTGAAAAAATACATTAGAGATTGAATTTTGATACAATTTTTTGCAAGCATGATTAAAAAAATGAAATATTATTATCCTTAAAATTTGGTGATTTTTCGTTGAGTATATATTTTTTTTGTAATTTTTTTGTTAACAACTAATAATACTTTTAAAAAATCACAAAAAAATATATACTTAGAAAAAAATTACCAAAATTTAAAAATAATAATATTTGATTTTTTAATTATGCTTGTAAAAAATCACATCAAAATTCAATCTTTAAGACATTTTTTGAAAATATATATTTACTGTTGGGTATTGTTGTTGTGTTTTTAAATTATTTAAAGGCATTTTTGGCGATAGTAAAATTCAGGTGCATTTTTGTCAGCATTTGAATAATTTGGGGGCGTTTTTGGTGGTTAACCCTAAATTATAATTTACTTGTGACATTGAATTCATTGATAATGAAAAATCAGGTGTTGCATTGATTCTGTGCCAATCGAATCCTGTACTAAATGACGGTCAAAATAGAAATGAGCAATCAAGAGAAGCTGTCATTGAAGGAGTTCGGAGAAAGTTTATAGAGAAAGTTGTTGTCGATCATGAAGATTGTGACGATGATGGTTCCTCAAGTGATTAGCATTTTGTTTTGGCAACATGTGGTTTCTTTTAGATAGAATTTTTTTCCTTCTTTCAATTTCCATGAAATTAGGTGATTTTGATCCCCCCACAATTTGCTTCTGTTGCCAAAGGTTATGTACCAGTGTTAATGGTGTTGTACTCTCTTATAATATTTGTGCCAAAATGTAGCTTCATGTGTGATTTTTCATGTTGTACTTCCATAGATTTTAAAACTGATTCTAGTACATATCATATGGCTTTAGTATCCTGGAGAGTTATAAATGAGGATCTACCAATTATGTAGCTTATTTTTTTTTATACGAATAACTAAATATTAATGATGGAGAGAAGGATATGTTGATGATGATGTAGGGGCAAAATTTAAAAAAAAAAAAGTATTTTAGATTGACTTTCAAAAAATTGATGGTAGAATTAGAGAGAAAGTATATTTACTTTAAATATTTTTATTTTAGAATAAAATATGTCCAAAAGAATGAAAGATGGTAGAGGCAATTAGATAGAAACTGTTCTATGTAGTGATAATTCATTCTATAATCTCGTAATAGTGAAAATGTTTGTATAATTAATCAGTTCCTTGCAAATCAAGCTCAACTCGTGACATTTGTGAGTTTTACCTATTGGGTAGTAGAAACACGGTTTGGCATGCTTTGTAATAGACTAATTGTACATAGCTCTTGAATTATTTCTAGTTAAGACTCAAGACTTTCAGTAGTTACATAACTTGAATTATTTCTAGTCAAGACAAATTGGAAGATTTGTTCCATTTCCGTAGTAGTGTTCCCACATGCTGAATTGATTTTACACATTCTGAATTGAATTCAAGGAATTGTCTATGGTGGGAAAGCATCTTCCAGTCCTTTAAGGTCTATGAACAAATATTCTAAATTTGTGACTATCATTTACGCCGTACAAGAATTATAATTATATCTACTTCAGTCCCAAAATTTTAGTAATAGCAAACCGGTATCGATTTGACAAAGCAAATAAATCATATTCTCTTTTTGGTTTATAATAAACTATGACTTTGATTGCAGTTGTATGAAGTCATTGGTGAGTTGTTTATTAGGTTTGAACGGGTTTTTGTTAATACAAAATATCTGTTATATATTTTATTATATATTATTAATTTTATAACAAAAATACATGATATGATACTTTTTTATTGTAATTAAAAAAATTTAAAATTATTTTTTTTCTTTTTCTCTTTATCATCTATTTTATTTCACTTTTTAATTTTAATATTAAAAAAATAATAATATTTTATAATATTATTAAAGTATGATGTGTATAACTAGAATATAAAGGATATAAATTTAACTAACAGATTTATTATTTAAAATAGAAATCTAATTCCCATATATTTGTGTACCTGAATCTTTTAAATTTTTGTAATACACAAATCACATTTAGATTTATGTATCTAAATTTTTAAAAATTTTTAATATATAAATCTGACCTTTAAATTTGTGTATCTCATCTAAATCGGTCCTTTAGATTTTATTTTTTTTTCTTTCCTCAATAAATTTGACTCTCCAATTTGTTTAATAACAATTTAAAAAAAAATTAACTCCATATTTAAAAAAATACCAACTTTTTTAATAACTGTGCATTACACACCAATTTACTCTATATAAAAAAAATTAGTCACTCTATTTTTTTTATATACTATTATTAATTATTAGTTTGACAACCAGAATATATCACGTATCATTTGCTAATTGTAACTAAAATTAAAATTTAAAATTGATATTTATATTTATATTATATTATTAGTTTGACAATAAAAATATAAAATTTTTTATTTTAAATTATTTAAATATTTTATTTATTAAAATATGCAACATGTACTTTTTAAACTACCATTATATATCTCAAATACAAAAAGTAAAAAATAAATAAGTACAGAAGTCATACTATATATCCGAGATGAAACACCTTAAAAAAATTCTAAATGCACTTGGAATATATTATATCCCTACGGAAAACTTTCACATATGGCAGTGTACTTTATTGGCATACTAATATACAGTGATTGCCTGCCATACAAATAATGATTTAAATATATGGAAGGTTGTGATGCAGATGGAAAATGCTAATGTGATTGTGCAAATATTTAGAATACCGTGAGGAATACACCTTCTGTTCCCTTAGCCAAAGAAGGAAGGTTTGAAATGTTGTGTATGCCCCGTGGTGGCACGGATATCAGCATGGCTTACGAACGGCTCATCTCGTGGCTTGTTATAGTGGGGAGAGGTACTAAGCGTGAGCTGCTGAGATGTTTGTTGATTAGGCCATAGTGATTGAGCTGTTATTTAACATTGGAGAATGTCTTTTTTTCATGTGGCGGTGATTACTTTGAGCTTTTGTGAGATATGAGCTAAAATGAACTAGAGGTTAGATCATTTCTAATAAGAATTCATCTCAATTTCTATTTATGACCCATCTATCATAAAAAAATAATTTCACATCAATTTTTATATTATAAACAATAAATAAGATATAAATAATTAAAAAAATTATTAATTAAATAAAAATATAATTATTTAATATAATTAATTATTATCATTATTAATAAATTAATTATAATTTAATTATTTAATTAATTAAAATTTTATATAATTATTTATGTTTATATAACTTGCCATGTGATAAGTTATTATTGAAAAATATAAGTTTCTATTGAGAGGGATTCTCTTCTCAAAAACTATCAATTTTTTTTTTTATTTCTAACAGTTGATTCTTCCTCATGTCAGAAAAAGTATAATAAAAAGTTAGGACTAGGACTATTGAACTTGCTCTTAATATTTAGAACTGGGGTTGTTCAATTTATCTAATAAAAAAAAAAAGAAATAGAGGATTAAGGTAGTTATGGAATGGAAAAATAAAGGCTTAAGGATATAGGAAAAAAAAAGCTTAGAGTTATCATAATGATATGTTTGGCAAGGTTTAGTTTATTTAATTAATTTGTGAGGTATTTGAATTAAGAATATTGTTACAATAGGATTTTAAAGGATAGTATTTATAAAGGGTTAAACATAGGTTAGTGATTACGAAATGTATGTGAAAACTGAGAAAAAAATGCAATAGTTATGTTGGTTATAAAAATGAGTAGGTTCCATTGTTTACGTTTTAGGCATGATTATTGAGTCATTAGTGATCACATTAGTATAAGGTTTGGAAGTTGGTTAATTAAATAGAGAAAAGGTACTGGGCAAAGGTGATTGTTGTGACTTACCTTGTAATGATTGGCATTGGGTGTGTTTAGGCATATATAAGTTAAGGACAAGAGGAAAAAATATAGCATTACATTGGCAATTGTATGAAGGTGTTATACAGGAGGAGTTTTGTTCCGATTAGAGGGGGAAGTGAGAATATTAAAGAAAATTATGTAGAAGATAATAACACTTTATTTATATTAAATTTTGGATAATAACAGACTATTACGGGAGGAATATGGGAGAGATTGTGAAGTTATTGCAATGACAGATTAGCATTTGATTCCACTTTTGCAGAAACTACGAATTTGTTCAAACATCACCTATCTCCACAATAATCTCTCTCGATTTCGATGTTGAATTTTCCTCAATTTCAGTTGCCAAACCTCCAACCTATCAGGATTCTGCTACCTCCTCATTGCCAATGTTTTCGGCTCCAGAAACCTTTCAGACTTCAGAGTAACTTCACTCACTCTTTTTTCACTATTTTTTATTTTTCATCTCTTTCTCTTTCCACCAAGTTATTTTCTTTTCCCACACTTTCTTTGGTTTTCCTAACACTCCTCAGCTCAAAAATTATGTGGACCACCGTTGACCATGATTTTCTTTCCCTCTCCGTCGGCCTATGGACTTCCATTGTAACAAAAAACAATTCACCCAACACCCATATCGACTCCATTGTTCGAAAATTGCATGACCCATTCATCCTCGACCCAACAACTTTACCGCTTATGTTGCTTACTTTTTGAATCTGGGCTTTAGCCGCTTCATCCAAGCTCCACGTGCGGTTGCCTCTTGGCAATTGACCTTTCCGTCTTTTTAAACAAAATCAAGGATGAATATGGTATTTCCCTACATGCAATACGACAAACCTCTTACATTGAATCGGACCGTACATGGTATACCGCGGTTCCATTAAAGTAAATGGAACATGTGAAAACTTTTCTATATCTACGTAGGGGGTGTGCATGGATCAGGTGAATTTGGGTTTGATGTGATCTAGCCGACTCGAAATATATACCGGGCCTATTTATTAGACTCAAATCCGGTCCTAGATCCGATGAAACCTGTACACTTTCGGGCCACAATTATATCGGGTAAAAACCGGGTGAAAACTGGGCCGTTAACATTACATTATCTTGATACCTTCTTATAAGCTAGCATGTGAAAATATCCAAATTTCCAAGACTCCAACCAGTCAACCACTATTTGACATGGTAAAATTCACTTAGAAAAATATAACAAGAACCAACTATTCTCTAAAATTAAAGCATAACCATAATCAATACTAATATTGTCTAATAACACCAAATATTTAAATCAATATAAATAACACAATATTATGCATTAGTTTAAAATCTTATGCATTTTAAACATAAAATATTAACTTATAGTCTTATAATAACTAATAACACAAAATATTAAGGTTTACAATACTTAAATTCCACGTAAGAATAGCCATCATCCATCACTAATAACACAAAATATTAATTGTGTATGATGATCGGGCCACCGGGCCGACTTCGGGTGGCCCAAGACATAGCCTGGACCCGACCCGAAATAATAACCGGGTCTATTTTTGATACCCTTATCCGGCCCTAGACCCGATGAAATCACACCAAAATAGCCCCTAAAGTATTTGGGGCCGGACCGGGTCTTCGAGCCGGGTCGGACCATGCACACCCCTATATCTACGTATATGTATATATTTAGAGTGCACAACACTTGAAATAAAGCCAAAAAATTAATATATATATATATACTTAGTGATCAAATTAACCTATTTTATGGGCAAGGGGAACAGAGGTAACCCAGCCAGTTCAAGAAGAGGCGGGCCCGGTAAGGTATTGAGAAGGATCGCCTTCTCTTAAGATTCATTGCTTCATTTTGCATGCTCTGCTCCCAAAATGCAGATCGAGGGCAGATCTGGGATGATGCCCAACTTCGTTCATGATATCAGCAACTGGACATAAACGGAAAGCTTCTTTCTACTCACTGGAGTTTTGTTTTGGAGCTAGGAGTCATGTTTAATCGATTCTAGTATACCACCAGATGGAGCGGCAAAGAGGGCGGAAAGAAGGAGTCAAGTCAGGCAGTAAAGCACAAACATAGTATGCAGAGAATCTGTTTTTACAGCTGATTCTGTCAGACCATTTCTTTCACATTTCAAAAAAGTCTAGAATCTTGGGTTATTAATATATATATAGGTATACTAATATGATTATTAAATAAAAATGAAGTAAGAATGAATAATAAATTATTAATTAATATAAAAAAACTAATATATTAACTAAATAGATAGATATACAATAATAAAAAAATAATTATATTATAATTAAATTAATAAATATTTATTAAAAAAATTAAATATACATCTTTAAATTAGGACTTAGAATTATAGTTTTTGGTTTTAATTTTTTAAGGTTATTTTTGTTAGACCTATAACCTAATAATATTATTATTATCGTAATATTTGCAATTAAAACAATAATAATAATAATAATAATAATAATAATAATAATAATAATAATAATAATAATAATAATAATAGACAAAAAAAAATTATTATCGTAATATTTGCAATTAAGACAATAATAATAATACTAATAATAATAATAATAATAATAATAATAATAGACAAAAAAAAAAAAAAAAAAAACAGTATAGAAGCGAAAAGTTGCAAGAAGGATAATATTAGCATGACTATTAGGTTAGCTTATATCTACATTTGTCTCAATTGTTACAATAATACAATCTACTATTTGTAAGTCTCTTTCTATATTTCTAGATATTTTCATTTATTACTTAATTTTTTAAGGTTTCGATTATACTTTTTCTATCCAAAAAAGCTCCTTGAAATCAAACCATGCTTATATATGAAATGTGTTTAAACTAAGATATTAGGATTAATAGTATATAAAAAATATTTTACGAACCTAAAAAATCAAACTGCTAAATTAGTCATTTTATATATATATATATATATATATATATATATATATATATATATGTTTTTAACATATATTTCGTATTTCGAGATATATTTTATATAAATAGCTATAATTGATATTTTGTGTATATTAAGTAGACTCTTAAATAAAGTTTTATGATAAATTAATCATTGATCTGTTAGACTAAGAAATATTGTGAGCAACGAAAAAACATTAGCCTAAATATTATTAATTTTGTTTATTAAGAAACATATATTAATTAACTAATCAACAAGTTTTATATATTAAAAATAATTATTATGTTTTTTATATGCGAAGCAGAGAAATGGGAGAATTGATTAATGAAGATGAACATAGAGCCTGCGCTGGAAAAAATGTTGCCTCCATCACCATTTCATCCCCCTCCTGCCCTAAATCCTAACCCACCAAAAGGACCAGGAGTTTCATCATCATGTCATAAGTCATAACACTGCCTCAGCTTAATTATTAAGCAATATTATCATGAATATTCATAATTAAGTGTTTATATATTATTTCTCTTTTATAACTAGTCAACGGGTTCAGTAATAAAATGATAATCTAGTTGTTTTTAATTATAAGTATGTAATTCTAGCTTAGCTAGCTAGGATTTCAAGATGCAGATAGATCTTTAGTATGCGTCTGAATTAACGTTTACAAATAAATATTTTGTAAAATTAGTTTTGATTAAAATTAGAATTAGGATGTTTGGAAAGTTTTAAAAATAATTTTTGAGTTTTTGGCTCATAAAAAATAGTAGTATTAATGTCTAATATAATTTTTAAAACTAAATTGTAGCTTTTTAAGAAACTATTTAAGAGCTTATAGAAAAGTAAAAAAAAAAAAATATTTCTCTCAATAAATTTTTTTTATTACATTTCTTTTAAAATAAGCACTTCTAGAACTAAAAATCCAAATACAAAATAACTTATTTATAAACTACTCTTAATATAGATATTTATTATTTAAGCTACTGAACCTTAATGTACTTGGTTGGTTGTATTGTATTTGGTCGATCTTACTAATTATAAAGAATTATATTATGTATCATTTTCAATTTTTAAAAAATTATTTACAAATATATAATATTGCATGGTTGCGCTCTATATTTGAATAACTTACATTCATACACAACTCAATACGAATAATTTCCCAGCAGAACGTAGCTGCATAATAATAACTTCAACAAGTCTTGTTATTATAAAATTTTATTCTAAACCCTAAACTCTAAAAATTTTCGAGTAATTTTGGAGGACAAAATCCGTTGCTAAAATTATTTGGTAATCTAACATACAGAATGCCTTATGTTTAATTAATCAACCTCCTAAAAACAGATAATTTAGGTATATTATACAAAGTTTTCATGTCTCACACTAATCAAATTATAGGTTACAAACACAATCACTAAAAGCAGATAATTCTTTTCTAATTGTTAGTAAACAAGGCACACAACACATACAATCACACCAATACATCTATTGAGTAATTAATCATCCAGATCCAAGAAAGAAGCACTATATTATTAATTATATATTATAAACATTTGTAAATCAAGCTGAGGCAGTGTTATGATTTGGAATGAAAACCAGAATGACATCATTATTGTTGTTGTTGGGTGGTGGTGGTGATGAAACTCCCCCAAATTCTGGTTTTGGTGGCGGATTTACTTTTGGGGGAGGTGGTGTGTTTCTTGATGGACGATTCACATAATAATCATCACTTTTCATTATCCATTTGCTTCCACAATCTATATTTGGCTAATTAATTAATTAATTAATTAATATGATTGGCTATGTATTAAGCATTGATGACAAGTCATCTTATGCTAGTTTTTTACAAGCATTTTTCATTAGTTTCATTAGGTTTTATGCACTTTCTTGCACCATAAGTAAATAATTGGAGTGGATTTTCATGATTTTCTTGAATCAATCAAACATAATCTATTTTACACAAAATCATAGGTTTTAAGCTAGAATTAATAGATTTTATAAATGATGCAAAGATCTAGTGATTTTGGTGGAACTTTGATTAGTTGTTTAGTTACTTGTAGGTGAAGAAATGATGAAAAAAGGAAAGAAGAGTTTGGAGCACGCTTTGGACCTTAGGCCACGCTTTTAAAAACGTGGCCCATGACATTAAAGCGTTGCACTCAACCAAGGGAGCAAAGGTAGCGTTCTAAAGAGTGAACGCCACATTCACTATTCCTCCCTTTCTCGTGACTTGTCAAGCCAAGGAACCAAACTCATGCAACAATCATCAAGGCATAGCGTTCAAAGAAGAGAATGCTACGTTGCCTTTCCTTTCCTTTTTCGTGACTCTTGGTGAGAAAGCAAGGCGCATCACAACAATCCTCAAGGGTAGCGTTCAAGAATTCGAACGCTACGTTGCTTATCCTCACCTTTCTCGAGCTTGGAATCAAAGAGGGCTAGGCGCATCAAAGCAAACACAAGCCAGCGCTAAAAGGATGCAACGTAGCGCTCGAAGAGGGGGGAACCAAGCAAGGCTAAGCGCGCATCAAGACAAGGAGGGGTAGCGCTAAAAAATTCAAGCGTAGCGCTCCCTTTTGCCAACGTTTTTGTGGATTCAAGCCCTGGGAGGAAGACTCATCAAGTGTAGCGTTCACAATTTGAACGTAGCGTTCAAAGAGTGAATGCTAGGCTAAGCTAGGGAGGCCAATTGTAAACAAGGCTAAGTGAACGCAACGTTCACAAAACTAAACGGAGTACTCCCCTGGGAGCTGACCCATGCCTCCAACCCAACTTGAACCAAAGCCAACCGGACCCATCTCTCTTCAAATCCAAAAACCAAAGGGCCCACTCTAAACTTTGAAGACCAAAATAGAAAGTGTATAAATAGGATTAAGTTTGATTTGTTAAAGGACCTTTAGCTCATTTTAGTTTTCTCACTTTTAATTTTCATTTGTTTTGAAATTGGGATTTGGGAATTGGATCTAGTTTTCTTTCTGAATTTTTATTTCTTCTGCAATTTCTATTGTCTGTTCTTGGATTTTAAATTGAGATTGAAGAGCTCCATTGATTCCTGATCTGAGAATCATCCTTCACTTTTCTTCTCAATTGTTCTAAGAATTGGATCTAAATTTTCTCTTCTGTTTTCAACTTCATTTTCTTCTGCAATTTCTTTTCTACTTGATCAAGGGAGTAATTGAGATCTAGATCTGCTTTTTGATCTCATTGCTCTCCTTTGATCTTCAATTTCTCTTTTAGAATTTCATAATTGATTTAAGTTTTCTTGCTATTTTGTTTCTTGAAGCAATCTTCCATTTTTGTTCTTGCTACTGAGATCTAAATCTGAATTCCTGCATCTCATAGCTCTCTGATTTACTTTAACTTGCATTTTTTAGTTAAATTTTGAATCCCAATACCCAAATATTTTTACTCTTCAAGCAATTTACATTTCTCAACAATTTAGATTCAGCAATTTATATTTCTTGCACTTTAAGTTTCTGCAATTTACTTTTCTTGCAATCTAAGTTTCAGCTCTTTTACTTTCTTGCACTTTAAGTTACTGCAATTTGCCTCTTCTGCACTTTACTTTTCTGTTCAATTTACCTTCTGCACTTTTACTTTCTTGCAATTTAGCTTCTGTTAATCAAAATCACTCAAATCATCAAAATTCGCTTAACTAAATTCATCACCTAACTAAAATTTCTCAATCCATCAATCCCTGTGGGATCGACCTCACTCTTGTGAGTTATTACTACTTGATGCGACCCGGTACACTTGCCGGTGAGTTTTGTGTGGAATCGTTTTCCCACCCATCAAGTTTTTGTCTCTGTTGCCGGGGATTGATTTAGATTGACAATGATTGAGTAAGGTGATAGTCTAGATTAAGCATTTTCTTTTTATTTTTACTAAGCACACTAACTGTTTGAATTTTTGCTTAAGCTAACCTTAACATAATTCTAGCAATAGAGTGGATTGTTTGTTGTTTCTGGTGTTGTATGTATGACAGAAGTAAGGAGAGAGGTCTCCACCTCTGGTGACATTGATGAGAGAACTCTTCGAAGAATAAGAAGAAATGCTAGAGGAAAGGGAGTCATTGGTGAAGAGGAATCAGAGGAAGAGATTTAAGAGATGGAGGTGAATGCCCCAAATCCACAAGAGGGAGTGGCTAACAATGACCAGCCTCAAAGGAGGGTTCTAGCCTCCTATACTTTTTCTAATCCAAGGCATTGTGGGAGTAGCATCCTCATTCCAAATGTCAATACAAACAACTTTGAATTGAAGCCTCAACTCATCACATTGGTGCAAAATAACTGTTCTTATGGAGGAGGCCCTTTGGAGGATCCAAACCAGCATCTATCTACCTTTCTGAGGATATGTAGCACAGTGAAAACCAATGGTGTGCATCCTGACATTTACAAGTTGTTGCTGTTTCCATTTTCCCTGAGAGACAAAGCTGCTCAATGGTTAGAGGCATTTCCAAGAGAAAGCATTAACAATTGGGAGGATCTAGTGAACAAGTTCCTAGCCAAGTTCTATCCTCCACAAAGGATCATCAGACTCAAAATAGAGGTCCAAACATTCACTCAGATGGATGGAGAGTCATTATATGATGTCTGGAAAAGATACAAACTCTACTCAGGAAGTGCCCACCAGAGATGTTCAATGAATGGGATAAACTTCAAAACTTCTATGAAGGATTGACATTGAGAGCTCAAGAGGCACTTGACTACTCAGCAGGAGGTTCATTACAACTCATGAAGACAACTGAGGAGGCTCAGAACCTCATTGACACTGTAAGAAACAACCAATACTTCTATGGTCACCAAAGACAACGCCAACCAGCTCAAAGGAAGGGTGTATTGGAGTTGGAAGGTGTGGATACCATCTTAGCTCAAAACAAGGTAATGCATCAACATATTCAACAACAGATGGAGATGATGGCCAAGAGGATTGATGGACTTCAAATTGCAGCAGTGAATACTCCCAATCAACCATTATGGCGGCAAAATGAGGAACTCTATAAAGAGCAGCAGCAGTAAGAGCAAGTCAATTATATGCACAACCAAGGAGTTAATCAAAATAAATTCCATGGTGAAACCTACAACTCATCCTGAAGAAACCACCCCAATTTGAGGTGGGGAGACAATCACAATCAAAACCAGCAGCCTTGGTAGAGAAACTCAAACCAAAACAACTCCAGAAACACAAACCATCAAAACCATCAAAACACTAACCAAAACCAATACAGAAAATCACAAAACAATCAACCTCAATCCAACTACTATCCACCTAACAACCCATCCAATACCCAAAATAACTATCATCCATCCTCAACATCCCATAATCAACCACAACCACCCCAAGAATCTCAAAGGATCTCCAACTTGGAGATACTGATGGAAAAGATGATGAAACATCAAGAGCTAACCAGTAAGAACTATGAAGCTTCAATGAGGAATTTGGAAAGGCAGTGATGATTGAATTTTTGACGGTTTAGAAATTCACTAATGAAATCTCGTTGTAAAGTATAGTTTCTAAACCAAGCAATAATCCTTTCATACAAAAAGTTGTTTGTCACTAAAACAAACCCCTAAAATTAATAACCGAAGTATTCAAACCTCGGGTCGTTCTCCCTAAGAATTACAATAAAGTGTCTTGTTATTGGTTATGAGTTATTTTGGGGTTTTGGATAAGAAGCATGAAAAGTAAATGGCAATGAAAATAAACTAACAACTATAAAAGGCTCTTGGTTTGGTATGAAAATTAGAAGTCCTATCCTAGTTATCCTTCTCAATTGTGATGAGAATTGTTCATTGCTACCACTTAGTTAACCCTTACTAATTAAAGGAAAGTCAAGTGGATGAATTGACTTGAGCCACAAGTCCTAGCCAACTCCCAAGGAAAGACTAGCTTTAGTGCACTCCAAACCAATTAGCAATCTCTCCAATTATCAATCAACAAAGGGATTAGATAACTCAAGTGTCACTAATTACTCTACCTAGGTCAAGAGGAACAAAATCTACACTATATCTAGAAGAGGCATTTCAACAAACACATAGAGTGTAATAGAAGTAAACATTATTAATTGCAAGAATTAAAGAAATCTACAACTACAAAAGCAAGAGATCAACAATAGAAAAGCAAAGAAGAACAATTATTATGAATTACCTCTTATTGAATTGGAAGAATGTAGAAGGAACAATACTAGATCTACAACAAAATATAAGAACAACATAAAGGAAATTATAACAAAAGAATAGAAGAAGATGAATGTAGCAACAAAGAATTGAGAGATAGAAGTGGAAGAAAGCAAAGATTAAAACCTAGATCTAAGAACTAAATCTAATCTTAATTCTAGAGAGAAGAGAGAGCTTCTCTCTCTAACTCTAACTACTTCTAAAACTAAACTATGACTAATGATTAAAGTATATCGATTCCTCTTCAATCATTGGCTTAAATAGCATCAGAAATGAGTTGGCTTATATCGTTTCGAAGCCCCAGATGTTAGCTTTCCAACCCAACTGAAACCGCATCATTTGGACCTCTGTAGCTCAAGTTATGGTCAATTAAGTGCAAAGAGGTCAGGCTTGACAGCTTTTTGGTTCCATCATTTCTTCATGAGTTCTCAAACTTTACATGCTTTTTCTTCATTCCCTTAATCCAATCTTTGCCTCCTAAATCTGAAATCACTTAACAAACATATCAAGGCATCTAATAGAATCAAGGTGAATTAAATTTAGCTATTTTAAGTCCTAAAAAACATGTTTTCACTCTTAAGCACAATTAAGGGAGAAGTTATAAAACCATGCTATTTCATTGAATAAATGTGGGTAAAAGTTGATAAAATCCCCAAAAATCAATACAAGATAAACCCTACAAATGGGATTTATCAACCTCCCCACACTTAATCCAAGCATGTCCTCATGCTTAAGCCAAGAGAGAAACAAAGGGTATCAACATTTATTCCATGTAAATGAACTATATGCAACCTAAACTATATGCAACTAAATGCAAAATGGTTTTACCTACTTGGTTAAAAATAAATCAATCCTCCAAGTCATACGTGCACAAGTAGGGCCAAGATCATATAACGATTCATGAATCCTACCAATTCGAATATCAAAATGAAGTTCAAGTAGACTTGCGAGAAGAACGCTCATGAAAGCCGGGAATCAAGGAATTGAGCATCGAACCCTCACCGGAAGTGTTTGCACTCTAGTCGCTCGGTGTTTGGGGTTGATTCTCTCAATTCTCCCCTAATCATGCTTTCCAAGATTTGTTTTTCTTCTAACAATCAACAATTATTCAATGCATGCATACATGTATCATGAGGTCTTTTCTTTAGGTTGTAATGGGGTTAGGGTCAAGGTAGGATCATATATGGCTAGTGGACTTAGGATTTGAATCTTTGATTAACTTAAACTTTTTCACCTAACCTATATAATGACCTATACAATTAAGTACTAATCTAACTACCCATTCCTCACTTTTTCACATACTCATGCATTTTCTTTTCATTTCACAACACTTATGCATTGATTCTTACTGAGCTTCACTTTGGGACATTTTGTCCCCTTTATTGCTCTTCTTTTTTCTTTCTTTTTCTATATACATTTTTTTCTTTTCTTTCTTTTTTTTATTTTTCACTTTTATTTCTTTTTCTTTTCATTTTTTTCTTTTTCTTTCAAACTATACACAAGAACATCAATGCATAAGGTCTATACATTTAATCAATACATGAGTATGTACCAATTCCCCAATATAAAAATACAAAACACAAACACCCTTTTATCCCAACCAATGTCCCAAAGTTTTCCCACTCTTGGATGACACTCACACTCACTAGCCTAAGCCAATCAAAGATCTAAATAAAGGACATTCATTGTTTTCCGCTTTAAGACTTGTAATGTGCTAAAATAAGAACAAGTGGGTTAAGCGTAGGCTCAAAATTGGCTAACAAAGGAGAGTAAAAGGTAAGGCTATTTGGATAAGTGAGCTAATGAAATGATGGCCTCAATCATATAAATGCATGAATACAAGGAATAATGGGACATATAGATTCAAACAAATCAAAGATTACAATCATAGAAAGAGAACAATTACACGCAAGAAGGAAAATAAGTGGTTATAAGATGTAACCACACCATTAGGCTCAAATCTCACAAGCTTGTGTTCTTAGCTCAAAACCATGTTCCAAAATAAATTCTTTCAAGAAAGTTCAACAAAAATTTTCAAATTGGTAGGGTGCCCTAAAAACATAGTTTTTTTTTTCTGGAAAAGAAATCATCACCATAACCAAGTAGTCCTAATATGAAAGAAGTGGTAAGAATATGTACAAATTCTAACTAACATGCAACCTATCATGCAATGCAATAGCTACTCTAACAAAGAAAAAAAAATTGGTGTTGAAAAGGAAATTGTTACCCATGGAGATCGGTCGAATGACCTCCCCACACTTGAAGATTGCACCGTCCTCGGTGCATGCAAAGAAGAGCAAGGTGAATGGGTTGCTACAATTGATGAGCTTCTTCGAAAGGTTGTGCGGATGACTTGTTCGTTTCCCCATTTAAAAGCTTTTTCGTTTCCTCCTTTCTTGGTGGCCAGCCTAAAAGGAGAGAAAAAGAAAGAAAATTAAGCCTACAACAAAGATATCAAAGTAAATAGAACATAGGCGGGGGCTAATGCCAAATAAGAGTATGATTCTCTACTACATGGTAGCTACAACATGTGAGTGAGAAATCAATATAAGCAAAAGGCATATCAACTGATACTTGATGCAAGAGTAAAGTTAAAGTATGGAGAGTATATTGAGCATCAAGATCAAATAAGAATTGACACAAATAAGATTAGTGATACGCATGAAAGCATTTGATTCTATCCTAACTCAATGATGAAGCGGTACAAGAAAAAAACAAAGGGTAATGAATTAGGAAGGACTAAAGCACTAATCTTGTGTGTTGACAAATATTACAATTAATGTAACAAGTCATGAAGCACCAAAACAAATGCAAGAAATTCTCAACAATTGAGTGAGAGAATTCAACACCATTATTAAAATGAGAAATTTAGAAAATAAAATGAGAACAAATAGAATTAAAATGCAAAGAATAAAAGTATGCAAATGTAATAGACAAAAGGAAATGGAAGAAGAGAAAATTTTTTTTTTATATTTTTAATTTTTTTTAGTATTTTATTTATTTATTTATTTATTTATTTATTATTATATTTTTTTTATTATTAAAAAAATTTTTTTTCTTCTTCTTTTTTTTTATTTATATTAAAAGAGAAAAGAAAAAAAAATCTTTCAAGAGAGGAAGAAGAAAAAAAAATGAGAAAGAAAGAAGAAGAGAAGAGGAAAGAAGGAGAAAGGAGGAAGGAGAAAAGCAGGGTGCAAATCTGCGCGCGCGCATAGCGCGCTCACGCGTGGATGCAGCAGGGACGATCCGCGCGCGCTTACGCGTGGATGAGCTTGTGCTCCCAGCACAATGCTGGCACAACGCGCGCACAACTCTCTGGTTTTTGTACCAGAAGTTGCGGAAGTGCAATGTGCACGCGCGCGCACAGCGTGCTAGCGCGCCGATGGCCGTTTTTTTTTTTTGCCCAAAAAGCAGAAAGAATGCCCAAGAGCTCCCTATAATGTCCAAAACTCTTCTTTATTCAATCAAATATCAAACAATTCACAAAAATGCAATTTGATTTTAGGATTTATTCATCTACTACTAATGAATACAACGTACTAACAACCAATCTTTACAAACAAATCAATATGAAATGAAAATCTACCTACAATGGCAACTCAAATCACTTATTATACAAAACCAAAAGAGAATGGAAAGAGGTTACCATGGTGGGGTGTCTCCCACCTAGCACTTTTAGTTTAAGTCCTTAAGTTGGACATTTTGAGGGGCTCATTGTCATGGTGGCTTATGTTTGTACTCATCCTTGAATCTCCAAGGATCTTTGCCTCTCAATTGGTTGACAGAATATCCAACCGTCTTCACCAAGCTTGGGCAAAGTTCAACCCAAGATATGAGTCCCCATAGTTGGTCTTCATTCTTCGATCCGGGGTCCCATATCTTATCTTCGCATCGGTCTTCAATTTGATCTTCATACTTTTTCTTTCCGGGTGGTTGACATATAGAATTCTCTTTAGCACACCTAGCCTTCCGTCGAGACCCATGCAAAGTGGTATTCTTCCAATCATCGTTCCTATACCTTGAAGCTTTGACCTTAATGAGCCTAATTCCTAACTCGCAACCACTACACAACTCATTCTTGCTTTTAATTCCACAAAGAGCTCTAAGTTGTCCATCCGTTTCAATCAAACCATATTCAAGCGAGAAAGTAGAGCTTATGGATAAGAATTTTACCCACTTGAATGTTGTGTTGGATGGTGACTCGGGAAGGGAGACCTCCCCACACTTAGATAATGCAAGGTCTACTTTCTTGTGCTCTTCTTTGTGTATTTCCACCTCTTTGCGAGCTTCCTTGATTTCAACCTTTCCCCTTTTATCACATAGCTTGGTGTTGTCTTCAAGAACTTTGATTTCTTGCCTAATGGGAGGTGGTTCAATTTTGGATAGAAATTCATTGATGAATAAATCCATTTCTTGGTCAACCTCTTCATATTCTTCAATTTCAATATACACCATGCCAACGTTTTCCTCTTGGTAGCTCTCTTTCGATTCACTCTCTTTCTCATTGCTCATCAAGGGTATGGGAGGTTGTGCACACTCTTCTATAATTTCAACTCCATGTCCAATGGGAGAGGATTCCATTGTAGAGAGAAATTCATCCATGATTGAATCCATCTCTGGATAAACCTCTTCCAAGTCTCCAACGACGGTATGCCTTAGAGGTTGCGCACCCTCTTCAACATCAATATCAAGCTTCTTGGAAGAGTGCTCCATGGTGCTACATTCCCTTGGACTTTTAACATCTCCTAAATCTTCAACCACGTCTTCCTTTTCTTCAATGATTATAGCTTCCTCTAGTTGCTCCAATACAAAATGGCATTTCCCATCCCCCACCGGAGTTTCCAATCTCTCCTTCATGCTTTGCTCTTCTTTTGCGGTTCCACATGTGACTATGGAAGCACCTTGAGTATTCAAACATTGGTGGGCTAAAGTGTGCACCACCTTAGTCAAATTGGTTACAAACTCAAGTGTATCCTGCTTCATAGCTTCTTGTCCTTGAAGTAACAAAGTGAGAGGATCATCTATTGGGGCTTGGGATGGGTAGGAAGGTTCATCATTTTGGAGAGAGGGTTCATAGTAGGAAGGTGATTCTTCTTGGTAAAGGTATGGAGATGGTGAGTATTGAGGTGGTTCTTGGGAGTAATCTTGATATGGTTGTGGTGATTCTTGAGGTTCTTGCTCATAATGGCCATAAAAATATGGTATGGATGATTGGTTATATGATGGATATGGATCATAAGATGGTGTTTGGAAGGCTTGTGAGTATGGTTGAGGTTCATGTTGAGGATAAGAATCATAAGCATATGGTGGTGGTGCTTGATCATCACAAAAGGAGTCACCATAGCCATTGAATTGACATGTATTAGGATGGTAATTATACCTATAAGTATCCGGAGGTTGTTGCCAATAGGAGTGATAAATTCCTTGAGGCTCCTCCCATCTTTGTCGGTTCCATCCATGAGTGTCATCATTGAAGTTCATATTTCCTACAACACAATTAGAACCAAACTCATAGCCAAGGTGAGAATTCATAGTGAAAAAGCAAAATAAAACTAACAAAAACTAGCAAATAAAGAAAAAAGCGAGATATTCACACTATTCACATAGATACAATAACCAATAACACAACACCATTGCAAGTCCCCGGCAACGGCGCCATTTTGATGATTGGATTTTTGACAGTTTAGAAATTCACTAATGAAATCTCGTTGTAAAGTATAGTTTCTAAACCAAGCAATAATCCTTTCATACAAAAAGTTGTTTGTCACTAAAACAAACCCCTAAAATTAATAACCGAAGTATTCAAACCTCGGGTCGTTCTCCCTAGGAATTACAATAAAGTGTCTTGTTATTGGTTATGAGTTATTTTGGGGTTTTGGATAAGAAGCATGAAAAGTAAATGACAATGAAAATAAACTAACAACTATAAAAGGCTCTTGGTTTGGTATGAAAATTAGAAGTCCTATCCTAGTTATCCTTCTCAATTGTGATGAGAATTGTTCATTGCTACCACTTAGTTA
Source organism: Arachis hypogaea (assembly GCF_003086295.3). Taxonomy (NCBI): domain Eukaryota; kingdom Viridiplantae; phylum Streptophyta; class Magnoliopsida; order Fabales; family Fabaceae; genus Arachis; species Arachis hypogaea. The sequence goes on along the minus strand of NC_092054.1, from coordinate 38,184,875 downwards.
ACCCTTACTAATTAAAGGAAAGTCAAGTGGATGAATTGACTTGAGCCACAAGTCCTAGCCAACTCCCAAGGAAAGACTAGCTTTAGTGCACTCCAAACCAATTAGCAATCTCTCCAATTATCAATCAACAAAGGGATTAGATAACTCAAGTGTCACTAATTACTCTACCTAGGCCAAGAGGAACAAAATCTACACTATATCTAGAAGAGGCATTTCAACAAACACATAGAGTGCAATAGAAGTAAACATTATTAATTGCAAGAATTAAAGGAATCTACAACTACAAAGGTAAGAGATCAACAATAGAAAAGCAAAGAAGAACAATTATTATGAATTACCTCTTATTGAATTGGAAGAATGTAGAAGGAACAATACTAGATCTACAACAAAATATAAGAACAACATAAAGGAAATTATAACAAAAGAATAGAAGAAGATGAATGTAGCAACAAAGAATTGAGAGATAGAAGTGGAAGAAAGCAAAGATTAAAACCTAGATCTAAGAACTAAACCTAATCCTAATTCTAGAGAGAAGAGAGAGCTTCTCTCTCTAACTCTAACTACTTCTAAAACTAAACTATGACTAATGATTAAAGTATATCAATTCCTCTTCAATCATTGGCTTAAATAGCATAAGAAATGAGTTGGATTGGGCCCACAAGGCTTCTAAAATCGCTGGCCACGTGTTGCATTAAGTGAGTCATATGCCACCAACGGTGCGTCCGCGTACCATGCGCGTGCGCGCCTCTATGCGCGATGCAACTATGGCAAATCTTATATTGTTTCGAAGCCCCGGATGTTAGCTTTCCAACCCAACTGAAACCGCATCATTTGGACCTCTGTAGCTCAAGTTATGGTCAATTAAGTGCAAAGAGGTCAGGCTTGACAGCTTTTTGGTTCCATCATTTCTTCATGAGTTCTCAAACTTTACATGCTTTTTCTTCATTCCCTTAATCCAATCTTTGCCTCCTAAATCTGAAATCACTTAACAAACATATCAAGGCATCTAATAGAATCAAGGTGAATTAAATTTAGCTATTTTAAGTCCTAAAAAGCATGTTTTCACTCTTAAGCACAATTAAGGGAGAAGTTATAAAACCATGCTATTTCATTGAATAAATGTGGGTAAAAGTTGATAAAATCCCCAAAAATCAATACAAGATAAACCCTACAAATGGGGTTTATTAGGCAGATTGGCCAATTGTCTAAGCAAACAGTGGCTGAAAGAGAACCCAATGCATTGCCAAGTGACACCATTTTCAACCCCATGGAAGAATGCAAAGCCATCCAATTAAAGAGTGGAAGAACTTTGGTGAATGACAGAGAAGCCACCAAGAAGCCAACAGACAATGACAAGACCAGCAGTAAAGAGCAAGTGACAATTGAAGGAAAGAACCAAGAAAGGCTAAAGGAGAAAGAAGAACCTCAAGCTTCAAAGAAGGGGAAGCAGATTATGGAGGAGCCATCACAGGAACAGAGGAAGATAGTAAAGCCTTATACCCCTCCTTTGCCATACCCTCAAAGATTGCAGAAAGAAATCAAAGATCAATAGTTCCCAAAGTTCCTAGAAGTCTTTAAGAAGTTGGAGATCAATGTCCCACTTGCTGAGACTCTAGAACAAATGCCTCTATATGCAAAATTCCTCAAAGAGATCATCAATAAGAAAAGGAGCTGGAATGAGAAAGAGACAGTGATCCTAACCCAAGAATGCAGTTCAGTGATCCAGGAAGGCATCCCACCAAAACTCAAAGACCCTGGGAGTTTCTACTTGCCTTGTATCATTGGTAACACAGTCATTGACAAGGCACTGTGTGACTTGGGCTCCAGTATTAACCTCATGCATCTGTCTATGATGAGAAGGCTATCTATAGAAGAAGTGAAGCCTACACAGATGTCATTAGAGCTAGTGGATAGATCTCTGGTAATTTCCAAGGGGGTGATTGAAAATCTCTTGGTCAGAGTAGGGAAATTCATATTTCCAGCAGACTTTATAATTCTGGACTTAGAAGAAGAGGGGGGTAATTCTATTATATTGGGAAGACCTTTCCTGGCCACAGCAAGGGCCATCATTGATGTTGAACAAGGAGAACTGACATTGAGAGTAAATGATGAGAAGATCACCTTAAATGTCTTTCAGGAAGTACAGCGTACTGTTGAAGAAACAAACTGCATGAGAGTTGAAGAGGAAGATATACATTGGGAAGAAAAAGCTAAGAAGACACTCCTCAGCTCACCTGTGAAGCAAGAGATGGACAGTGGAGAAGGAGAAGAGGGTAAGGAACATGAGAAGGATAAAAAGAGAAAGCAGGAAAAGATTGAAGAATTGATCTGTGGGAAGGAAGTTACTGACATTAAATCTGATGTAAAGACATAAGAGCCACCAAAGAAAGGAAAGAAGAACAAGAAAAGAACTCCAAAAGGGTGGAAGAACAAAAGGATACCAACTGAAGGATTCTCAAAAGGGGACAGAGTGAGATTGATATACTAGCAGTTGGAGACAAATCCACAAACTGATGATTACTACACCATCAATAAGATACTCTCACTAGAGCATGTGGAGATTGACCATCAATATACAGGAAGAAGGCTCACAGTGAGAGGGGACAAACTGAGACACCACAATCATCAACCACCCTAACAAGGGACCAATGTCAAACTAGTGACAATAAAAGAGCGCTCCATGGGAGGCAGCCCATGATCTAATATTCTTGCTGTTATTTTAATTTTAATAATCAATAGTTTTTCTAGCATAAGTTTGAGCCCTCATGAGTGGATTTGATAACTACACACAGTATTTTTTGAAGCATATGCTTGACTCCTAAGTTTGGTGTGCCTAAAGGCACTTTAAAATAGCTTTTCAAGCATGATTGACTATAGAACCATTCTAGGATATATACTCATTCTTTATGTTTAAGTATATAGCCAAACCTTAAGTTTGGTGTCTATATATGCTATGAATTTCAAGAAAGTCAATTTTTACTCAAAGGCTCAAATTAATGAATAGATAAACCATACATTGCATCATTTTATGAGTTTATGGTAGCATGGTAGCAAATAAAATGTTTCTTATAATGAATATACTAATTGTGATAGATATTCATTGGATTTTATATAGATCACTTAGAAGAAAACAAGTTTGGTGTCCACCAAAATTTTGTTCAATTTCTAAGGGGCATGGTTGGTAATTCAATAATAAGGAACACATAGCAACATTTTCTTTCTATATACATAGTATACCACCACCTTATGACATTTAGAAGTTTAAGCTCACTAAATTGTTTGGTTCACGTGGACAGGAGTAAAGAAGATTGAGAAGGAAACAAAAGAAGGCATGCACGGACGGTCTTCCCAAGGAAAAAAAGCAAGTCACATGTGTATTTTTGGGAAGCACAATGCTGCATGGAATCAATACTTAGAAGGCCGAACCACATGAAACCAATGGAGGAGCAATCATTGTCTTCACTCATCTTCACATGCAGGCCGTCCATTTCATGGATCTTCAACAAGGAATTGCTCAATCCCCACCTTTCCTTACAACTCCAATAGATCCTCCAACTCTTTGCTTTGTTTCATGCTTTGGCTATAAATTGGCAATTACTTCCTGAGTTCACATATCCTTGCTTTCTCTATATAAGACCTCCCCACTTATTTACTTTTGTTTCACTTAAACATCCCCCCCAAACATGGTACATCCTCATTCTACTACCTAAAGGCATCACACAACACCTTACCTCCCATTCTTTCTAACTTACTGTGCTCTAACCAAGACCTATCTTTGCTTCTCCCTTCTTTCCTTCTTAATTCATGGCTTCAGCAAGTTCTAGAAGAAGGAAGGGAAAGGAACCTACTATAGCCGAACCACCAACCTATGATGCCAAGAGGTTTAAGTCTCCATTTCATGAATCAAGGTATTATAGACTAATGGAATCAAAGAAAGTCATTCTAGAGACGAGGTTCAGACTGAAAAAGGGAGAATATCCCATCATGAGAAGAATAAAGGCAGAGAGGAGATGAAAACTTCTTTGTAAACCTCTCACAGACATCAGTGCAGTCATGATAAGGGAATTTTATGCAAATACTGTGAGGACAAGCAAAGACAACCCTCCCTATAAGAGTTTGTTAGGGGTGTTGAGGTAGATTTTAGCCCACCATCCATTATGAGAGTCCTACAGATAAGGGTGATATCATATGGAGAACCCATCTTTGAGGAAAGACTGCAAGGTGAAAATGACCCTGATGAGATATTAAATGGGTTGAGTTTTGAAGGCAAGGATTGGAAAAGGGCAGAGGGAGCTCCAAGCCACTTGGAAAGAATGGATCTCATACCAGAAGCCAAAGGTTGGTATGAGATAGTGAGAAGATCCATCTTCCCTACTGCAAATACATCTAAGGTCACAATCAAGAGAGCAATCTTGACATATTACATACTTAGGGGAGGAGAAGTCAATGTCCCGCAGCTCATCGCGGATAGCATTCAAGAAATAGCTGAGGATATGGGTAAATCAAGTAGACTTAGTCACCCAAGCACTATTTTGAGGCTGTGCAAAAGAGCAAGAGTACTCTTTGAGGATGAAAATACTGAGAAGGTAAAAGGAAGCAGAGGGATCACTAAGCAAAGCATGGAAGGTGTCACTGAAGACACTGACAATCAACAAGAGAGGAGAGCTCAAGGAAGAAGAAAAAGACCACAAGTGGAAGGGGAACAAGCTCTTGGTGTAATAGATCTGAGCCAAATACAAAAAGCCATTGAAGAAATGTCTCAACAATACATGAGAGCACAGGAGAAACAACACGAGCAATACTTGAGGCAACAAGAGCAATATTTGAAGGATCGTGAGCAACAACAACAGTGGCAGCAGCAAATGATGGAGAAGCAAGAAAATTTCCATCTCCAAATGTTGGAATAACAGAGAGAGTTCCAGGAAAAAATTCTTGAGGGGCAAGGGGAACAATCAGCAAACTTTCAAGAATCATTCAATAGATTGTCCCTACGACAGTCCAAGTATGGGGAGTACACCCAAAATCTCTACCAATAGAAGAACATCTATCATACAATTGGGGAGCATAGGAACTTGAACAGAATGGAGTATGACATAGCAACTCAAGCAAAGTTGGACTATGTAGTCCATAGCATGCCAACATTGAACCAACAAATCAAGCCATTTGAACAATGCCAAGAGTTGATAGACCATCAAAGAGCACTAGCCAATAAACAGACAGCACACATGCAACAAGGCTTGAAGGATGCTGGGCTCTGGGGTCAAGTAGACCAAATTTGGGATCGAAGGTGCCCTGTTGAAGAACCCCAAGAAAGAAAGAAGAAGTCAAAGAGGAAGGGAGAATCTAGCAAAGGGAAAGAGCACGACAACTAGAGGTGGTGGAGTCCCTTTTATAGTTTTAATTAAATAAGGATGATGCATATCTAAAACATGATGTGCCTCCAAATATTTTATATTCTGCACTTTCATATCTTTAGTAGTTTTCTTGTTAGGATTTGCATTATGCTTGTTATCACTCATCTATCTTGAATTCTGTTTTGTTTCCCTTTTGCATCAATAAGAGAAAAATATTTGAAATAGAAAGTGATTGTTCAATGTGGTAGGAATTAGAATGAAGTTGTGGTGGTAATTGCTTGATTAAGATGATAAGCTCAATAATAAAAGCTGCATAATAGAGTGTTCTTTGTAGTATGAACTTGTTTGCTGTCATAAAACCTTTTATTAATGAAATTCCTTGGAAAATGAAGCCAAGTAAGAAAGAAAAAGAAAAGAAAAAGAAAAGAAAAGCCAAGAATTGGCAAAGAAACAAACAATAAGGCTAGACACCAATAGCTTGGACCTTAGGACATATACCTGTGGTGCTTTTTGTACTAGGATATGCTTGGACAATTAGGTTCTGAGGAGTCTTTTAAAACTTGGTAACTTGGATTAACTAATCCGGGATTACCAATCGAAAGTCCATTATCAAGAGCAACCTAGTTACAAAGCATTTAATAACCCAAAGAGGTGCTGGGCATCAATGTTCCTAAAAGGATTTGTGAGCCAAGTGTCTGTAGTGAAGAAGTGTTGAGCAAAATTGAGCCAAAAGGCTGCTGCAACACTTGACACTGAGTTATCATTGAGAAATAAGCTTGCTAAGCAAAAGAAAGAAGGAAAAACCAAAAAGGGATCAATCAAAAAAGCAAGGCATTATGACAGCAACTCTAGTGAATCCTCAAAAAAACATTTCTTGTCTATCAGCAAAGAATAAGTGAGCTGCAGTTTTGTCTGCATAAAACCCCATAGTTCAAATTCTATTATCTGCTAAATAAGGACACATATGCTTCTCTGTTTCATTTCATTTCTTCTCATGTTTAGTGCTTGCTTGGGGACAAGCAAGGTTTAAGTTTGGTGTTGTGATGACAAGTCATCTTATACTAGTTTTACAAGCATTTTTCATTAGTTTCATTAGGTTTTATGCACTTTCTTGCACCATAAGTAAGTAATTGGAGTGGATTTTCATGATTTTCTTGAATCAATCAAACATCATCTATTTTACAAAAAATCATAGGTTTTAAGCTAGAATTAATGGATTTTATAAATGATGCAAAGATCTAGTGATTTTGTTGGGACTTTGATTAGTTGTTTGGTTGCTTGTAGATAAAGAAATGATGAAAAAAAGAAAAGAAGAGTTTGGAGCACGCTTTGGATCTTAGGCCACGCTTTTAAAAGCGTGGCCCATGACATTAAAGCGTTGCACTCAACCAAGGGAGCAAAGGTAGCGTTCTAAAGAGTGAACGCCATGTTCACTATTCCTCCCTTTCTCGTGACTTGTCAAGCCAAGGAACCAAACTCATGCAACAATCATCAAGGCATAGCGTTTAAAGAAGAGAACGCTACATTGTCTTTCCTTCCCTTTTTCGTGACTCTTGGTGAGAAAGCAAGGCGCATCACAACAATCCTCAAGGGTAGCATTCAAGAATTCGAACGCTACGTTGCCTATCCTCACCTTTCTCTAGCTTGGAATCAAAGAGGGCTAGGCGCATCAAAGCAAACACAAGCCAGCACTAAAAGGATGCAACGTAGCGCTCGAAGAGGGGGGCACCAAGCAAGGCTGAGCGCGCATCAAGACAAGGAGGGATAGCGCTCAAAAATTCGAGCGTAGCGCTCTTTTTTGCCAACGTTTTCGTGGATTCAAGCCCTGGGAGGAAGACTCATCAAGTGTAGCATTCACAATTTGAACGTAGCGTTCAAAGAGTGAACGCTAAGCTAAGCTAGGGAGGCAATTGCAAACAAGGCTAAGTGAACGCAACGTTCACAAAACTAAACGGAGCACTCCCCTGGGAGCTGACCCATGCCTCCAACCCAACTTGAACCAAAGCCAACCGGACCCATCTCTCTTCAAATCCAAAAACCAAAAGGCCCACTCCAAACTTTGAAGACCAAAATAGAAAGTGTATAAATAGGATTAAGCTTGATTTGTAAAAGGACCTTTAGCTCATTTTAGTTTTCTCACTTTTAATTTTCATTTGTTCTGAAATTGGGATTTGGGAATTGGATGTAGTTTTCTTTCTGCATTTTTATTTCTTCTGCAATTTCTATTGTCTGTTCTTGAATTTTGAATTGAGATTGAAGAGCTCCATTGATTCCTGATCTGAGAATCATCCTTCACTTTTCTTCTCAATTGTTCTAAGAATTGGATCTAAATTTTCTCTTCTGTTTTCAACTTCATTTTCTTCTGCAATTTCTTTTCTGCTTGATCAAGGGAGTAATTGAGATCTAGATATGCTTTTTGATCTAATTGCTCTCCTTCGATCTTCAATTTCTCTTTTAGAATTTCATAATTGATTTAAGTTTTCTTGCTGTTTTGTTTCTTGAAGCAATCTTCCATTTCTGTTCTTGCTACTGAGATCCAGATCTGAATTCCTGCATCTCAAAGCTCTCTGATTTACTTTAACTTTCATTTTTTAGTTAAATTTTGAGTCCCAATACCTAAATCCTTTTACACTTCAAGCAATTTACATTTCTTAGCAATTTAGATTCAGCAATTTATATTTCTTGCACTTTAAGTTTCTGCAATTTACTTTTCTTACAATCTAAGTTTCAGCTCTTTTACTTTCTTGCACTTTAAGTTACTGCAATTTACCTCTTCTGCACTTTACTTTTCTGCTCAATTTACCTTCTGCACTTTTACTTTCTTGCAATTTAGCTTCTGTTAATCAAAATCACTCAAATCATCAAATATTCGCTTAACTAAATTCATCACCTAACTAAAATTGCTCAATCCATCAATCCCTGTGGGATCGACCTCACTCTTGTGAGTTATTACTACTTAATGCGACTCGGTACACTTACCGGTGAGTTTTGTGTGGAATCGTTTTTCCTTCCATCAAGCATTAATTAGGTCATATTCAAAATTGGCAATAATTAAGCACAACATAAAATAAGCAAGAGAAGAAGCACCAATAACTAATTCGATAATGCTAAGAGAAAAAAAAAACAACAATAAATATTAAATAAAGTAAATTTTGTCTATTTTTGGTTAAATTTTTCTTTTGTTACCAAATATATTCGTAACTAATTATTATTGTAAAATAATTTATTTTAAAATGGTTATATTTTTAAATGTCTCTTTACATAAGAATCTCATTTTATACTTGAATTATTTTTTTTAGGAGTAATAAAAATTAACATTTAGACTTTTTAATCATAAAAATTATGATACTAATATCATAAAAATATCTATCCAAAAACTTTAACAAAAAATATACATAAATAATTAGATACTTACCGAAAATAAGTGGCAAAGGTCTTGCCTGGGTGGCTGTAAGAGTAGTATGAAGAACACGGAGAGAAATAATAAGAAAGGTAGAACAGATTTTCATGTTGTATATGTATATTTGTGGTTTAATTTCTATGGAACTAATTAGGCACTCACTCACTGATCATTTTGGTGTATAAGCTAGCTATTTATAAAGCTCAGAAATTAATTAAATAATGATACATGCATGAACATACGTCTATAATAATAACAATAATAATAATAATAATAATAATAAAGAAAATGCCAAAGTAATGATACACACTACAAGATTTTTATTTATTTTTTGGGATTTTTTTTATGGAGGTTTTTTAAAACCTTCTCAACATTTTTTATTTGTGGCATAATACAAAACTCCCATTAATTATTGCTAGTTAAATTTAAAAATCTCAAGTCCAATGATCCAAACAAATGTTTATACTCTAAATTATTATAATTAAATCTAAATAAATTTCACTTTAAACAAAAACTTGTCCAAAGAAATTTAGAATTGAAAAAAAAAGTAAGATCTGAAACTCTAGATCTACTTGCCGCCACCATATTCATCCCTTCGCCATTATCACCAACAAGCTCGTTGTAGTGTTCGAGATCGGAGGCAGAATAAGCTCGCCACTGTCGCCATTCATGTCCTCGTTGTTGTCACCATCAAGCTTCTATGTCAATGTCGTTGCTCGCCGTCTTCCTCTGATCATTCTGCCGTTGCTCGTCGTCGTGTCATTCTTTTCTCACTATCGCTCCTATGCTCACTCCTTTGTCGCAGATCATCACATCGCTGTCCAGATCTCTCGTTGCTCATCACCGTGTCGTTCTTTTCTCACTGTTGCCTCCTCTGGTCTTGCCACCTCCTCTGCTCATCACTCCTTTGTCACAGATCATCACATCAATGACCAGATCAGTCGTTGCTTGTCATTGGGTCATTCTTTTCTCACTGCCGCCTCCTCTGGTAACTTCTTCTCCAACAACAACAATAGTCCTCCGGTGAAGCTGACAGGTATATAATTTTTTATTTTGTGCTATTTTCGTTGTTCTTCACTTTTATCGCTGTTTATTTTTGTCTAGTAGCCAAACTTGAGAAATTGAATCTTTATACTATGTTTGATTCTACGATGACTTGCATTGATTGGTAGTGGTAAGTGATATCTTCGTGCTTAAGCTAATTCAGCAGCCCTTCTCATTAGGAAAACTTTTTTATTGATTTATTCATTTACGTATATAGAGGACATGGTTATGTTGTTTCTAACAGTAAATTAAATTATAATTTTTGTTGAGTAAAGTATTGAATCTTATTTGAAGAGAAATTGGCATATAATACACGGAGTGGGGAATTTAGTATGCAATTCTTTGTAGTTAATTTTGGTCAAGTGAGAAAAATAGGATTAGTCTTTGAATTCAGTATAATTTGTTTGAGATATGGTGAACCATGAGTAGAACATGTTTGTGAATTTGCCTCAGTAAATATAGGTATACTGTTATGACTATTATATGATTATGAAGTGAGCATGTAATAGTTACTCACCAATTTTGAATGAGAATTCAGATTACTTATTAGCTTGATATAATATATCATTTTATATTGGTAGATACCAAATTATATGAAATCATTCAAAATTCTTTGTTGGCTTTAATTGCTCACTATTTTCATTCATGCCAGGGAAAGTCAAAATTCAATTTGGATGAGATTTTGTGAATATTTAGATTATTGATTACTTGCAATCATGATAAAAATTATTTTAAATATCAGAGTCAAAATTATATCATCTGGTTGATTTATATAGATTGTTGCAAGGTAATAGCTTACAATAGATTTTGGCAGGATATGGAGAAAGTATGATCCAATTTATATTGAAGATAAACCTCTTAGGGTAATTCAATTGCCGCCTTTCTCACCCTCATCGGCAACACAATCGCACAGATTAGAGACCATGGGAGCAAAGCAAAAGCTGTTGATATTTGATAAGCACAACAATGACTCTTAGGTTAGTAAGTAGAACTATTTTCTTTCATTTTATTTTTTCAACTCTTGTTTTCTCTATTTTATCGTATAAGTTTATCACAACATCTTTGCTCATGTCAGGGTTAACGCACTGTCTAACTAACCTTGTTGCAAAATGACAACAGAATTCTTGTAACTAATTTTTTACCTTATTTTCACCATTTTCTTTTCATATGCATGGCTTCTTCTCGCTGAAGAGGTTTAAAGGCGAAATTGACATCCCCGGTTATTCTAAATATTGAAGATCCTGACCGGGTAATAAAAAAATCCTTAATTTGATTTTTTTATTAAGTATTGTATATAAGCTTAAGAAGTTTTGTTACATTTGTTGCATAAAATATGATATCAATTAATCTATTATTTTATTATTTTTATAAGGAAACTTCTTAACTACGCCATGATGTAAAAAATTCTTGACCGTATCATTTACTATATTTTGTTCTTCTTTTTCCATTTTATATTTTATCAGAATTAATGGTTAAAATATTTTATAAAATATTACTACACAGAATAAAAAAATGTCTTATTATGAGTACACTCATCACGCAACGGACTTGGAGTTTCAGGTGATCCTTCAACACGGTATCGTTTCCATCACTTTGGCGAAGCCTGGGGGCTATATTCTTTGAATATCATATAATGAAATTGACATCATTACTTTGTTATCCTTTATGAACTTATCAAATATAAACTGTGACAGGACATTATTGTAGACCTTATTAAGGCTGGTGGTTGTCACAAACTTTAGGATAGAAGTTTCAAAGCTCAAGTATACCGTTCTTTTCTTTACTCCGTAGTATCATATATTGACTTGTGTTTAATTTACTGGTATTTATCTTTGATGATAATAAAATTGTTTATGTTCATAAGTAGAACTTCTATAGTTCTATCTCTCTATAATTTATAAGTTTAACTAATTTTTGTTTGACTTGCAGCCAACTAGAGAGTGTGTAACAAAAATCATAACAGGATTTGAGGAAAAGATTTAGGGCAAGTGAGTTTTCTTGCAAATTATTGATTCCTGCTGTGATGGGTGTTTTATTGAATATGATTCTTATATTGTTCCTTTTTCTTTGGTAGGTATTGAAACACTTGTTATATCTTATGGGCTTTGCCAAAAAGGGTGTTCAACAGCGTGTTGCTCTTGCTCTTGCTCATTTATGTCCTATTGATGATTGTAGAACTATCTTCATTGACAACAATGGTACAATAAGCTTTTATCTGATCATTTTAATAATTTTTTCACCTAGTAGTGCTTTGAAGTATTTCAAATTAACTTGCTGCTATATCTTGCATGATTAGAATTGCTGTTGGAGTTTCTTGGATCTACAAAGTACAAACCTTAAACTAATTGATCTACAGGAAAAAGATTCTATGCTCATCGAGTTTGTTTAGTCAAGTCAGATGTATTTCGAGCAAGGTTTTATGGTGGTTACAGGGTAGGCTCCCATATTCAAATATAAATTTAATGTTGATAGCTGTTCCAATCTAGTGTCAATATTCTTCATAACATCTTAAGATTTACAATGTAGGAAATGGAAGCCAAAGATATAGTGGTTCCAGACATCAAATGGGATGTATTTGAATTGATGAAGAGGTGAAATTTCTACTATACATATATGATGCAATTTTATTCTACAATGATGTGCTGCTATGTTTAGCAGATGCTAACATTCTCAAACACTAAATTGATATTTTTATTGATGCTTCTGAGTAGTTTTTAATTTAAAATAGACAAAAAAAATCGAAAATAGTTAATGATATTGTATAGATGTGTTGAATGCTGCAATTTGAGATTTGATTCTGTTTTTTGTTGAAGGATAATTGGTGTACGAAATTGTGATCATCAACAATGGCGCCAACAACTTGGAGCTCTCAAACGTGAATCACACTTTGTCACAATTCTACACAACTAACCAACAAGTGCACTGGGTCGTCCAAGTAATAAACCTTACGTGAGTAAGGGTCGATCCCACGGAGATTGTCGGCTTGAAGCAAGCTATGGTCACCTTGTAAATCTCAGTCAGGCGGATTTAAATGGTTATAGAGTTATAATAATTAAAAGGTAAATAAAACGTAAAATAAAGATAGAGATACTTATGTAATTCATTGGTGAGAATTTCAGATAAGCGTATAGAGATGCTTTTGTTCCTCCTGAACCTCTGCTTTCCTGCTGTCTTCATCCAATCATTCCTACTCCTTTCCATGGCAAGCTGTATGTTGGGCATCACCGTTGTCAATGGCTACATCCCGTCCTCTCTGTGAAAATGGTCCAATGCGCTATCACTGCATGGCTAATCATCTGTCGGTTCTCGATCATACTGGAATAGGATTTACTATCCTTTTGCGTCTGTCACTACGCCCAGCACTCGCGAGTTTGAAGCTCGTCACAGCCATCCCTTCCCAGATCCTACTCGGAATACCACAGACAAGGTTTAGACTTTTCGGATCTCGGGAATGGCCATCCATGGGTTCTAACTTATGCCACGAAGATTCTAATATCTCGGACTCAGTCCCCTGTATTAGATATCTAAAAGATATTCATTCTATCTCATCTTCATGTAGAACGAAAGTGGTTGTCAGGCACGCGTTCATAGGTGAGAATGGTGATGAGCGTCACATAATCATCACATTCATCATGTTCTTGGGTGCGAATGAATATCTTAGAATAGGAATAAGCTTGAATTGAATAGAAAAACAATAGTACTTTGACTTAATTCATGAGGAACAGCAGAGCTCCACACCTTAATCTATGGTGTGTAGAAACTCTATCGTTGAAAATACATAAGAACAAGGTCCAGGCATGGCCGAGAGGCCAGCCCCCTAAACATGATCAAAGGATCAAAAGATAATCCAAAGATAATCCCAAGATGTAAATACAATAGTAAAAAGTCCTACTTATACTAAACTAGTTACTAGGGTTTACAGAAATGAGTAATTGATGCAGAAATCCACTTCTGGGGCCCACTTGGTGTGTGCATGGGCTGAGCATTGAGCTTTACACGTGTAGAGGCTTCTTTTGGAGTTGAACGCTAGTTTGTAACCTGTTTCTGGCGTTTAACTCCACTTTGCAACCTATTTCTGGCGTTTAACTCCAGAATGCAGCATGGAACTGGCGTTGAACGCCAATTTGCGTCATCTAAACTCGGGCAAAGTATGGACTATTATATATTTCTGGAAAGCCCTAGATGTTTACTTTCCAACGCAATTTAGAGCACGCTATTTGGAGTTCTGTAGCTCCATAAAATCCACTTTGAGTGCAGGGAGGTCAGAATCCAACAGCATCTGCAGTCCTTCTTCAACCTCTGAATCTGATTTTTGCTCAAGTCCCTCAATTTCAGCCAGAAATTACCTGAAATCATTTAAAAACACACAAACTCATAGTAAAGTCCAGAAATGTGAATTTTATTTAAAAACTAATAAAAATATACTAAAAACTAGCTAAATCATACTAAAAACTATGTAAAAACAATGCCAAAAAGCGTATAAATTATCCGCTCATCACAACACCAAACTTAATTTGTTGCTTGTCCCCAAGCAAGTGAAAATCAAATAGGATAAAAATAAGAGAATATACTATAAATTCCAAAATATCAATGAAACTTAGCTCCAATCAGATGAGCGGGACTTGTAGCTTTTTGCCTCTTGAATAGTTTTGGCATCTCACTTTATCCATTGAAGTTCAGAATGATTGGCATCTATAGGAACTTAGAATTTAGATAGTGTTATTGATTCTCCTAGTTCAGTATGTTGATTCTTGAACACAGCTACTTTATGAGTCTTGGCCGTGGCCCTAAGCACTTTATTTTCCAGTATTACCACCGGATACATAAATGCCACAGACACATAACTGGGTGAACCTTTTCAGATTGTGACTCAGCTTTGCTAAAGTCCCCAATTAGAGGTGTCCAGGGTTCTTAAGCACACTCTTCTTTTTTGCTTTGGACCTTGACTTTAACCGCTCAGTCTCAAGTTTTCACTTGACACCTTCACGCCACAAGCACATGGTTAGGGACAGCTTGGTTTAGCCGCTAAGGCCAGGATTTTATTCCTTTAGGCCCTCCTATCCACTGATGCTCAAAGCCTTGGATCCTTTCTGTTACCCTTGCCTTTTGGTTTTAAGGGCTATTGGCTTTTTGCTCTTGCCTTTTGGTTTAAAGAGCTTTTGGCTTTTTCTGCTTGCTTTTTCTTTTTCCTTCTCTTTTTTTTTCGCCATTTTTCTTCTCTCTTTTTTTTCGCAAGCTTTTGTATTCACTGCTTTTTCTTACTTCAAGAATCATTTTTATGATTGTTCAGATCATCAAATAACATTTCTCCTTTTTCCTTATTCTTCAAGAGCCAACATATTTAACATTCATAAACCACAATATCAAAAGACATATGCACTATTCAAGCATTCATTCAGAAAACAAAAAGTATTGTCACCACATCAAAATAATTAAACTAGTTTCAAGGATGAATTCGAAACCCTGTACTTCTTGTTCTTTTGTTTTTAGAATATTTTTCATTTAAGAGAGGTGATGGATTTATAGGACATTCATAACTTTAAGGCATAGACACTTAGACACTAATGATCATATAGTAAAGACACAAACATAAATAAACATGAAGCATAATAAACGAAAAATAGGAAATTAAGAACAAGGAGATTAAAGAACGGGTCCACCTTAGTGAGGGTGGCGTCTTCCTCTTCTTGAAGAACCAATGGTGCTCTTGAGCTCCTCTATGTCTCTTCCTTGTCTTTGTTGCTCCTCCCTCATAGCTCTTTGATCTTTTCTAATTTCATGGAGGACGATGGAATGCTCTTGGTGCTCTATCCTTAGTTGTCCCATGTTGGAGCTTAATTCTCCCAGGAAAGTGTTGATTTGCTCCCAATAGTTTTGTGGAAAAAAGTGCATCCCTTGAGGCATCTCAGGGATTTCATGGTGAGAAATTTCCTCATGCTCATGTTGAGGTCCATGATCTCTTGTTTGCTCCATCCTTTTCTTAGTGATGAGCTTTTGAGATGAATCTCTCCATCTCCCATGACTCAGAGGTGGAAGCTTTTGCCTTCCCTTTCCTCTTTCTAGAGGTTTCTCTGGCCTTAGGTGTCATAAATGGTTATGGAAAAATAAAAAGCAACGCTTTTACCACACCAAACTTAGAAGGTTTGCTCGTCCCCGAGCAAAAGAAGAAAGAAAGTAGTAGAAGAAGAAGAAAATGGAGGAGATGGAGGGAGAATGTGTATTCGGCCAAGGGGGTTTTAAGTGGTTATGATATGTGAGAAGGAAGGAGGGATGGGTTGAATTTGAGTGGGTGGGTATAGGTGGGTTGTATGATGGTTTTGGAGGAGTAATGGAGGTGATTGGTGGAAGTTATTTGGGGAAGAGAGTTATGGAAATGTGTGAAGAGGAGAGAAGAAGTGGTGGGGATCCTGTGGGGTCCACAGATCCTGTGGGGTCAAGGACTTAACATCCCTGCTCCAATTAGGTGTGTAAAACGCCCTTGCTGTGTAATCCTGGCATTTAACGCCAGACTGCTGCTTGTTTCTGGCGTTAAACGCCCAAATGTAGCTTGTTTCTGGCATTAAACGCCAGACAGATGCTTGTTTCTGGCGTTTAAACACCAGAATGCTCCTCCTCTAGGGTGTGCTATTTTTAATGCTATTTTTCATTTTGTTTTTGATTTTTCAGTAGTTTTTGTGACTCCACATGATCATCAACCTAATAAAACACGAAATAACAAAAAGAAAATAAAATAGATATGATTAAATAACATTGGGTTGCCTCCCAACAAGCGCTTCTTTAATGTCAATAGCTTGACAGTGAGCTCTCATGGAGCCTCATAGATTATCAGAGTATTGTTGGAACCTCCCAACACCAAACTTAGAGTTTGAATGTGGGGGTTCAACACCAAACTTAGAGTTTGGTTGTGGCCTCCCAACACCAAACTTAGAGTTTGACTGTGGGGGCTTTGGTTGACTCTGCAGTGAGAGAAGCTTTTCATGCTTCCTCTCCATGGTTACAGAAGGAGATCCTTGAGTTTTAAACACAAGGTTGTCCTCATTCAGTTGAAGGACCAACTCTCCTCTGTCCACATCAATCACAGCTCTTGCTGTGGCTAGGAAGGGTCTTCCAAGGATGATAGAGTCATTCTCATCCTTCCCAGTGTCTAGAATTATGAAATCAGCAGGGATGTAAAGGCCTTCAACCTTTACTAGCACATCCTCTACTAGTCCATAAGCCTGTTTTCTTGAGTTGTCTGCCATCTCTAATGAGATTCTGGCAGCTTGCACCTCAAAGATCCCAAGTTTCTCCATTATAGAGAGTGGCATTAAGTTTATGCCTGACCCCAGGTTACACAGAGCCTTCTCAAAGGTCATGGTGCCTATGTTACAGGGAATTAGGAATTTACCAGGATCCTATTTCTTTTGAGGTAATTTCTGCCTATCCAATGCATTCAGTTCATTGGTGAGCAAGAGAGGTTCATCTTCCCAAGTCTTATTACCAAATAATTTGGCATTCAGCTTCATGGTTGCACCAAGGTACTTAGCAACTTGCTCTTCAGTAACGTCTTCATTCTCTTCAGAAGAAGAATACTCATCAGAGCTCATGAAGGGCAGAAGGAGGTTCAATGGAATCTCTGTGATCTCTAGATGAGCCTCAGATTCCTTTGGTTCCTCAAAGAGAAACTCCTTATTGGTCACTGAACGTCCCAGGAGGTCTTCCTCACTAGGAATCACGTCCTCCTCCTCCCTTGTAGGTTCAGCCATGATGGTCAAATCAATGGCCTTGCACTCTCTCTTTGGATTTTCTTCTGTATTGCTTGGGAGAGTACTAGAAGGAGTTTCAGTGACTCTTTTACTCAGCTGGCCCACTTGTGCCTCCAAATTTCTAATGGAGGACCTTGTTTCATTCATGAAACTTAAAGTGGCCTTAGATAGATCAGAGACTATATTTGCCAAGCTAGATGGATTCTGCTCAGAATTCTCTGTCTGTTGCTGAGTGGATGATGGAAAAGGCTTGCTATTGCTAAACCTGTTTCTTCCACCATTATTAAAGCCTTGTTGAGGCTTTTGTTGATCCTTCCATGAGAAATTTGGATGATTTCTCCATGAGGGATTATAGGTGTTTCCATAGGGTTCACCCATGTAATTCACCTATGCTATTGCAGGGTTCTCAGGATCATAAGCTTCTTCTTTAGAAGATGCCTCTTTAGTACTGTTGGATGATTCCTTCAATCCATTCAGACTCTGAGAGATCATATTGACTTGCTGAGTCAATATTTTATTCTGAGCCAATATGGCATTCAGAGTATCAATTTCAAGAACTCCATTCTTTTGAGGCGTCCCATTACTTACAGGATTCTTCTCAGAAGTGTACATGAACTGGTTATTAGCAACCGTGTCAATGAGTTCCTGAGCTTCTGCAGGCATTTTCTTTAGGTGAATGGATCCACCTACAGAATGGTCCAATGACATCTTTGATAACTCAGATAGACCATCATAGAATATATCCAGGATGGTCCATTCTGAAAGCATATCAAAAGGACACTTTTTGGTCAGTTGCTTATATCTCTCCCAAGCTTCATAGAGGGATTCACCTTCTTTTTGTCTGAAGGTTTGAACATCCACTCTAAGATTACTAAGATTTTGAGGAGGAAAGAACTTGGCTAAGAAAGCTGTGACCAGCTTATCCCAAGAGTTCAGGCTGTCTTTAGGTTGAGAGTCCAACCATATTCTAGCTCTGTCTCTTACAGCAAACGGGAAAAGCATAAGCTTGTAGACCTCGGAATCAACCCCATTGGTCTTAACAGTATCATAGATCTGCAAGAATTCAGTTAAGAACTGAAAAGGATCTTCTGATGGAAGTCCATGAAACTTGCAATTCTGTTGCATCAGAGAAACTAATTGAGGCTTTAGCTCAAAATTGTTTGCTCCAATGGCAGGGATTGAGATGCTTCTTCCATGTAAGTTGGAACTTGGTGCAGTAAAGTCACCAAGCATCTTCCTTGCATTGTTATTATTTTCGGCCATGTCTCCTTCTTTTTCGAAAATTTCTGTCAGATTTTCTCCAGAGAGTTGTGCTTTGGCTTCCCTTAGCTTCTTCTTCAGAGTCCTTTCAGGTTCAGGATCAGCCTCAACAAGAATGTTCTTATCCTTGTTCCTGCTCATATAAAAAAGAAGAAAACAGAAAAGAAAATATAGAATCCTCTATGTCACAGTATAGAGATTCCTTTATGTGAGTAGAAGATAAGAATAGAAGAAGGAAAAGATAAGAATCCAAACATAGGAGAGAGGAGTGGGTTCAAATTCTTAGATGAAGAGGAGTGTCAGTAAATAAATAAATAATTAGAAGGAGATGAGGGAGAAGAATTTTCGAAAATCATTGAAAAGAAAAGAAAAATATTTTTGTTTTTAAATTAAATTTAAAGTGAATTCGAAAATACAAAAAAGAAAAATGAAATTAAATTAAAGTAAAAATTAAAACAATTAGTTAAAAAAAAGAGAATTTTGAAAAAGAGGGAAGGGATTTTCAAAAATTAGAAAGGGAGAGTTAGTTAGGTAGTTTTGAAAAAGATATGAATCAAACAAAAAGATAAGATTAATTGAAAAAGATTTGAAAATCAATTTTGAAAAGATAAGAAGTTAGAAAATAAGTTAGAAAAGATTTTTAAATTAATTTTGAAAAAGATGTGATTGAAACTTATTTTGAAAAAGATTTGAAAAAGAAATTTAAAAATATTTAATTTTAAAAATTAAAGTTGATTACTTGACTAACAAGAAACAAAAAGATAGGATTTTAAATTTAAAGATTGAACCTTTCTTACTAGGCAAGTAACAAACTTAAAATTTTTGAATCAATCACATTAATTGTTAGCATAAATTTTGAAAATATGAAATAAAAATAAGAAAAAGATTTTTGAAAATCAATTTGAAATTTTCGAAAATTATGAAAGAAAAATAAAAAAGATTTGATTTTTAAAAAAGATTTGAAAAAGATAGAATTTTTTAAATTGAAAATTTGATTTGACTCATAAGAAACAAATAGATTTTAAAATTTTTTGAAAAAGTCAACTCAAATCCTCGAATTTTATGAGTGAAAAAGGGAAAGATATTTTTTTGATTTTTTGAATTTTTAATGAAGAAAGAGAAAAATATCAAAAAGACTCAATGCATGAAAATTTTGGATCAAAACAAATGATACATGCAAGAACACTATGAATGTCAAGATGAACACCAAGAACACTTTGAAGATCAAGATGAATCATCAAGACTTATTTTTGAAAATTTTTAAGAAAAGAAAAACATGCAAGACACCAAACTTAGAAATTTTTAATGTAACGACACTAACAAATTGAAAATGCATATGAAAAACAAGAAAAAAACACAAAAGAAGAAATTTTAAAGATCAAACAAGAAGACTTACCAAGAACAACTTGAAGATCATGAAGAATGCAATGCATGGATTTTCGAAAATTTTAATGAAATTAAAAAGATGCAATTGATACCAAACTTATAATCTGACACAAGACTCAAACAAGAAACAAAAAATTATTTTTTGTTTTATGATTTTGTTAATTTTTTTGGTTTTTTTGAAAATTATTTTGGGAAAAACGAAAAAGAAATTTTTTTTATTTTTCGAAAATAAGAAATAAAACAGCTTAAAAATAAAATAAAATTACCTAATCTGAGCAACAAGATGAACCGTCAGTTGTCCAAACTCGAACAATCCCCGGCAACGGCGCCAAAAACTTGGTGCACGAAATTGTGATCATCAACAATGGCGCCAACAACTTGGAGCTCTCAAATGTGAATCACACTTTGTCACAATTCCGCACAACTAACCAGCAAGTGCACTGGGTCGTCGAAGTAATAAACCTTACGTGAGTAAGAGTCGATCCCACGGAGATTGTCGGCTTGAAGCAAGCTATGGTCATCTTGTAAATCTCAGTCAGGCGGATTCAAATGGTTATAGAGTTATAATAATTAAAAGGTAAATGAAACGTAAAATAAAGATAGAGATACTTATCTAATTCATTGGTGAGAATTTCAGATAAGCATATAGAGATGCTTTTGTTCCTCCTGAACCTCTGCTTTCCTGCTGTCTTCATCCAATCATTCCTACTCCTTTCCGTGGCAAGCTGTATGTTGGGCATCACCGTTGTCAATGGCTACATCCCGTCCTCTCTATGAAAATGGTCCAATGCGCTGTCACTGCATGGCTAATCATCTGTCGGTTCTCGATCATACTGGAATAGGATTTACTATCCTTTTGCGTCTGTCACTACGCCCAGCACTCGTGAGTTTGAAGCTCGTCACAGCCATCCCTTCTCAGATCCTACTCGGAATACTACAGACAAGGTTTAGACTTTCCGGATATCGGGAATGGCCGTCCATGGGTTGTAACTTATACCACGAAGATTCTAATATCTCGGACTCGGTCCCCTGTATTAGATATCTAAGAGATATTCATTCTATCTCATCTTCATGTAGAACGAAAGTGGTTGTCAGGCACGCGTTCATAGGTGAGAATAGTGATGAGCGTTACATAATCAGCACATTCATCATCTTCTTGGGTGCGAATGAATATCTTAGAATAGGAATAAGCTTGAATTGAATAGAAAAACAATAGTACTTTGCATTAATTCATGAGGAACAGCAGAGCTCCACACCTTAATCTATGGTGTGTAGAAACTCTACCGTTGAAAATACATAAGAATAAGGTCCAGGCATGGCCGAGAGGCCAGCCCCCTAAACATGATCAAAGGATCAAAAGATAATCTAAAGATAATTCCAAGATGTAAATACAATAGTAAAAAGTCCTATTTATACTAAACTAGTTACTAGGATTTACAGAAATGAGTAATTGATGCAGAAATCCACTTCTGGGGCCCACTTGGTGTGTGCATGAGCTGAGCATTGAGCTTTACATGTGTAGAGGCTTCTTTTGGAGTTGAATGCCAGTTTGTAACCTGTTTCTGGCGTTTAACTCCACTTTGCAACCTGTTTCTGGCGTTTAACTCCAGAATGCAGCATGGAACTGGCGTTGAACGCCAGTTTGCGTCGTTTAAACTCGGGCAAAGTATGGACTATTATATATTGCTGGAAATAGCTGGATGTCTGCTTTTCAACGCAATTGAGAGAGCACCATTTGGAGTTCTGTAGCTCCAGAAAATCCACTTTGAGTGCAGGGAGGTCAGAATCCAACAGCATCTGCAGTCCTTCTTCAACCTCTGAATCTGATTTTTGCTCAAGTCCCTCAATTTCAGCCAGAAATTTCCTAAAATCATAGAAAAATACACAAACTCATAGTAAAGTCCAGAAATGTGAATTTTATTTAAAAAGTAATAAAAATATACTAAAAACTAGCTAAATCATACTAAAAACTATGTAAAAACAATGTCAAAAAGCGTATAAATTATCCGCTCATCAATAATGTTACCTTATTAGTTAGTAAACCTGATTTATGGAAGATTATCATATAGCTATGATCCTAGGATAATGTTACCTTAACTAGTGTAATATTATCTTGCTTCTGGTTGAACTGATTTTGATATGAACCTCTTTTTTGGCAGTGCTCAGAATTAGGAATAGTAGTCTGGTAGTGGTTTGATATTGTTCAGTTTGTGGCTTTTTTTTTTTAAATTTCGATATTAACTTTGTGGGGGGTTTTAAATTGCCACAAAAATGAAAAAAAAACTATCAGAATCCATTAACTTAAAACCCCCACAAAATAGCAAAAGAACCGCCACTAAATAACGTTATGGTGGTTTTATAAAACGGCCACAAATAAGCTCGTGGCACCTCCAATTTTGGAGGTTTTAGAAACTTCCACAATTCATTTTGTGGGGGTTTCAAACCGCCATAAAATGAAAAAAAGCCACAAAATGGCAAGAATCTTGTAGTGTGAGTCTCATCCTTTTCAATTCTTCATCTATAGCTCTTTCTATGTCACAACACACCCAAAGATTAAAGCTTTTATCCCAATTTGTTTTCCAATCATTCACTCGGAGGAAGGAGAAAAATCGAAAGAGGAAAGGGAAGGAAGAGGCGAAGGTGCGAAAAGCCACTGCCGCCATTGTCACCGTTGCGGGTTGACAAAGAATTGAGGAAGAGGTGTTGAATCCGAGGAGGGAGAAAGAGAGAGAGAGAGAGAGAGAGAGAGAGAGAGAGAGAGAGAGAGAGAGAGAGAGAAAGAGATGGAAATAGAATGCAAAATAGGGCTGAAGATCACGGGGAGATGGCAATGATAGAGGTCCTTCTGCAGTGATTTTCGTCGCAGCTGAAGAAGGCCACCATCGAGTTGCTCTCCTCCCTACGTCACTGCTACTGCAACCATGTTCTCCATGCTCTGCCATGACTCTACGTGCTAAAGATCGTGAGGAGATGGCAATGACAGAGGTGCTCCTGCAGTGGTTTCTGTCGCGACTGAAGGAGGCCGCCACCGAGCTGCTCCCCTCCCTATGTCATTTCTGTTGCAACCACCTTCTCCATGCTCCGCCATGACTCTGCCTTTGTTGTGAAAGAGAACAAGAAGAGTCGTCGGGTCTAGCAATAGCAGCGTCTCTCAAGAAAATAACCTTCTCCGACGATAGCAGTGCGAAGCATGGACCTTGCTGCCTCTGCTTTTCTCTGTATCTTGGTCGTCTCTTTATCCCCAAATTTGATGAATGTTTTCATTCTTTTTGTTTCCAAAAAATCTGAATCTTTTGTGATTGTTGTTGAATTTGAAAATTTTGATGTTATTGAATTTAAAAATAAAAATTATGAGGTGTTGATGGTGGCAATAGTGACTTTGAAAATAGAAGGCAGTGGTAATGAATGCAGGGTGAGCACTAGTGTAGTGGTGGGAGATAGAGTTTGCTTCTCGGTAAAGCAGATTGGAGTGGGAGGGCATCGGAGGCCTTGGGAGGTGGAGGAAAAGGTGTAGTGGTGGTGATTGTGGGTCTCTTGGCTGCTGTGGTAGCGTTGGAAGAGGCCGGCGGCGGAAGTCCATTGTGAAGATGGGTGGGAATAAGAAAAATGGGAAATGGGGAACATAAAAAAAGGAAATGGGAAGAGAGAGGAGGATGATGGTAGTAGTGGTGATGATAAGGGTAATTTAGAGTTTTTAAGTGATTTTTTAGTGTTTGGATAATTTTGTTGAGCAGAACCCATGTTTTATGGGTATAAATGATAATTTTCTTTTTCTATAGGTAGATATGTCAGCGTCTTCAACTTTTATAGGTAGAAATAGTAATTTACTTATAAAGGTATGTGAGAAGCAAAGAAAGAAATGAGAAATGTAAAAAAGATGTTCATTTTGTTAATTATTGCTCTACATGTGTCTATATTTATCTATAATTTTGGTACCTATTTATATAATGTAGAACACTATTTTAATAATTTAATTTGTTTTAAAGTCAGATCAAGTCATTAAACACATTTGGTTTAATTTATTATGGCATTACAATAAAAGCATATAGATTAAAATTATTATGTCTAGAAGTATTTTTTATTGTCATTTTGTTAAGAGTAGTACATGTTTTGATCTTTAGCATTTTATGTTATATATCAATTTAAAACTAGCTATTAAGTTGAAACTTAAAAGTCTAGCTATTAAGTATTATTCTGACAAATTGGGATTAACCTATAAAAATATGACAAGATTAAATCTTATTCCTATTTAATGGGTGGTTAAAACATTTTCAATCATGTACTACTTAACATATATTTTGAATTATATTTTTTACTACAAAAAAAGTATTAAAAGAATGAAAATACGAATGCGCACTCAACACATCTTCACTATTTAGTGCAATAACCACAACTTGCATTATTACATTTATATGACTGGTTTAACATAAAACATGCCATAGTAACTATATTTCTAATAATAAAATGTAATTATTGTATCCACTCAAGAATAAAATAATATAATATTATAAAATGTGTTAGTGGACATATATAAAGTTGAGTTGGGTAGTGGAGCAAGCATGAAAATAAAGCAAGTAGCAACTAAGGAAAATATGATTGATTGTTAAACGTCACTACAAGACTCTTGAAATTTTGTGGCGGTTTGAAACCCCCCACAAAATAAATTGTAGTAGTTTTTAAAACCTCCAAAATTGGAGGTGCCACGTGCTTATTTGTGGCAGTTTTATAAAACCGCCACGACGTTATTTAATGGCAGTTCTTTTACTATTTTGTGGGGGTTTTAAGTTAATGGATTCTTACAGTTTTTGTGGCGATTTAAAATCCACACAAAGTTAATATTCAAATTAAAAAAAAGAGCAACAAACTGAACAACGCCAAACCATTACTAGACTACTATTCCTAATTCTATGCACTGCCAAAAAAGAGGTTCATATCAAAATCAGGTCAACCAAAAGCAAGATAATATTACACTAGCTAAGGTAACATTATCCTAGGATCATAACTATATGATAATCTTCCAGAAATTAGTTTTACTAACTAATAAGGTAACATTATCCTTCAACAAAAACCAGAATCAAATCTCAAATTTCAGCATTCAACACATCTATACAATGTCATCATTTATTTTCCATTTTCTTTTGTCTATTTTAAATTAAAAACTGCTCAGAAAAGCACCAATAAAAAGATCAATTTAGTGTTTCAGAATATTAGCATTTGCTAAACACAGCAGCACATCATTGTCGAATAAAATTGCATCATATATAAATTGTAGAAATTGCACATCTTCATCAATTCAAATACATCCCATTTGATGTCTGGAACCACTATATCTTTGGCTTCCCTTTCCTGCATTGTAAATCCTAAGACGTTATGAAGAATACTGACATTAGATTGGAACAACTACCAGCATTAAGTTTATATTTGAATATGGGAGCCTACCTTATATAACCACCATAAAACCTTGCTTAAAATACATCTGACTTGACTAAATAAACTCAATAAGAATAGAATATTTTTCCTGTAGATCAATTAGTTTAAGGTTTGTACTTTGTAGATCCGAGAAGCTCCAACAACAATTCTAATCCTGCAAGATATAGCAACAAGTTGATTGGAAATACTTCAAAGCACTACTAGGTGAAAAAATTATTAAAATGAGCAGATAAAAGCTTATTGTACTATTGTTGTCAATGAAGATAGTTCTACAATTATCAATAGGACATAAATGAGCAAGAGCAAGAGCAATACACTGTTGAACACCCTTTTTGGCAAAGTGCATAAGATATAACAAGTGTTTTAATACCCACCAAAGAAAAAGGAACAATATAAGAATCATATTCAATAAAACACCCATCACAGGAATAAATAATTTGCAAGAGAACTCACTGGCTCTTAGATCTTCTCCTAAAATCTTGTTAAGATTTTTGTTACACACTCTCTAGTTGGCTGCAAGTCAAACAAAAATCAGTTAAACTTATAAATTGTAGAGAGATAGAACTATAGAAATTCTACTTATGAACATAAATAATTTTATTATCATCAAAGACAAATACCAATAAATTAAACACAAGTCAATATATGATACTACAAAGTAAAGGAAAGAAGGGCATACTTGAGCTTTGAAACTTCCATCCTAAAATTAGTGAAAACCACCAGCCTTAATAAATGCAATAATGTCCTGCCACACATTTTATATTTGATAAGTTCATAAAGGACAACAAAGTAATGTTGTCAATTCCATTATATGATATTCCAAGAAAATAGCTTCCAGGCTTCGCCAAAGTTATGGAAACTGTCAATTGCGTGATGAGTGTACTCATAATAAGACATTTTTTTATTCTGTGTAGTAAAATTTTATAAAATATTTTAACCATTAATTTTGATAAAATATAAAAAGGAAAAAGAAAAGCAAAATATAGTAAATGATACTGTTAAGAATTTTTTACATCATGGCATAGTTAAGAAGGTTCCTTATAGAAATAATAAAATAATAGATTAATTGATATCATATTTTATGCAATAAAGGTAACAAAACTTCTTAAGCTCAAATACAATACTTAATAAAAAAAATCAAATTAAGGATTTTTTTTATTACCCGGTCAGGATCTTCAGTATTCAGAATAACCGGGGATGTCAATTTCACCTTTAAACCTCTTCAGCGAGTAGAAGCCATGCATATGAAAAGGAAATATTGAAAATAAGGTAAAATATTAGTTACAAGAATTTTGTCGTCATTTTACAACAAGGTTAGTTAGACAGTGCATTAGCCCTGGCATGAACAATGATATTGTAATCAACTTATATAATAAAATAGAGAAAACAAGAGTTGAAAAAATAAAATGAAAAAAATGGTTCTACTTACTAACCTAAGGGTCATTGTTGTGCTGATCAAATATCAACATCCTTTACTTTGCTCCAATGGTCTCTAATCTGTGCGTCTATGTTGCCGATGAGGGTAAGAGAGGCGGCAATTGAATCACCCTAAGAGGTTTATCCCAATATAAATTGGACCATATTTTCTCCATGTGCTGCCAAAATCTATTGTAAGCTGTTACCTTGCAACAATCTATATAAATCAACCAGATGATAGAATTTTGACTCTGATATCTAAACTAATTTTTATCATGATTGCAAGTAATCAATAATCTGAATATTCATAAAATCTAATCCAAATTGAATTTTGACTTTCCCTGGCATGAATAAAATTAGTGAGCAGTGAAAGCCAAGAAAGAATTTTGAATGATTTCATATAGTTTGGTTTCTATCAATATAAAATGATATATTATATCAAGCTAATAAGTAATCTGAATTCTCATTCAAAATTAGTGGGTAACTATTACATGCTCACTTCATAATCATATAATAGTCATAGCAGTGTATCTACATTCACTTAGGCAAATTCACAAACATGTTCTACTCATGGTTCACCATATCTCAAACAAAATATATTGAATTCAAAGACTAATCCTTTTTCCTCACTTGACCAAAATTAACTACAAAGAATTGCAAACTAAATTCCCCATTCCGTGTATTATGTGCCAATTCACTACTAGAAAATTAATTATTACAGACGGATATTTCCGATGGATTTTATCCCACTGAAATACAGACGAAATTTCAGAGGAATTTTTTGTCAGAAAATAAAAAAAATGAATTAGCATAAATTACAGACGGAAAATAGAATCCGTCGATAATTCTGTTGGTAAAATTAATTTTTTTTTGTGGAAAATAGTTACAGATGGAAAATCTATCTGTAATTAAATAGACAAAATGCTGTGTTTTATTAAATTATTACAGACAGAAAATCAGTCTGTAATTTAAAATTTTTCGTCGAAAATATTAGAATAAGGAGTTAGGTTCCCGAAACTCTGAGTGGTTCATTTCACTTCTTCACGTTTTCCTTGAATAACTCCCTGCCTTCTCTCTCCCTTGAAGATGTGATGTCTTCCGCTGTCGCCGCCGACGCTGTCGCCACCGCCGCGGCTCGCGTCAGACTAGCTCCCTCCATCGCCCTCATCGCGTTTGCTCCCTTCGTTGCCGTCGTTGTACGAGCTCTCTCCGCCGTGCTCTTGTCTTACGAGCTCCTTCCGCCACCGCTCTCGTCGCTGCTTCTTCTCTCCTCGCCGGAGGTTTGTCATCATCTCTTCTCGTCGCCGTTAGTTTAGGTAGGCCTCCGCCTCCTTCTCGTCCATATCCCTACCCCTTCCATTGTGATTCTATTCTGATTTCATTATCCTAGCCCTAGCCATGTCCCTTCCCTATTGTTGCTGCAGAGAACCGGGTTTCTAAATTCTAACGTATGAATTTTGTATATTCCTGTAATTTGTTTATTCCTGTATGTTTCCACCCCCTCGATCTCCACCTAAGATAGATCCACCAACCACACTGCAAAACCCTCAACCCAAGATTCTCGAACCTTCTCAGATCCAAGTTTGTTAATCCCACTTTCTTTGTCTCACTCACACTTTCCTTCACATTCTTAGTCGCTTCTTTTCCCTAACGAATTACTGACCTTTCACTTACTCGCAAGCAATACGGTGCCGTATCATAGCTAACAGTGAAATTCAGTCAACAAAACCCTAATTGGTTCTTTCTTCTATTTTGTTTGAGGTTTTAGGGAAGAAGAAAGAGCAAAAAAGAATGGGTGAGGAGAATACGCTGCTATCTCTCAGGTATTGTTTCACTATTGACTCTCTTTCTGATGAAATTAGCTCATTCTCATAGTAATAGGTGCATTTCCTTAGTTTATCCTTTTGGTCTCCATGCATATGTGAAAATTTTGAATTGATTTACCAATTATATTACATTTATGGACATCATTTGTGTTTCTTTGCAGGACAATGGCCTTGATCCAATTGTAGAGTCAGAAATTCTTCTAGACGGTGATCACCCGATTGAGAGAACATTAGAAGTGGCAGAGAAGGTTTGGTCAGAAGTCTTCTTTTATTTGGCTCAAAACAATGTCATTTTTGAGGGAATTTTGCTCAAACCTAGCATGGTTACACCTGGGGCCGAGCACAAGGAAACGACTTCTCCAGAAACCATTGCCAAATATACACTTACCATGCTGAGAAGAAGAGTTCCTCCTGCAGTCCCTAGAATCATGGTACATCTATTGTTCTTTGTTTCCTCTTATCACAAATTGATACGTAGCATTATGATCATGTTGAGTGCATGTATCCTATCTTTTAGGATTTGAGATGATGCTAATTTTAATTACTTTTTACAGTTAAGATTACATTTATACTAGAATTTAGAAGTTACAATCACTATAATAAACCATAAATTATGTTCCGTTTGTATTTTCAGTTCTTGTCTGGTGGACAATCCGAAGTGGAAGCAACACTGAACCTTAATGCAATGAACCAAAGTCCCAACCCATGGCACATTTCATTTTCATATGCACGAGCTCTGCAGAACACTGTGCTCAAGACATGGCAAAGACGCCCCGAGAATGTGGAAGCGGCTCAAAAGTCTCTTGGATGAACCTGCTTCAGCTATTGTGCAACAGTTCTGCACTGGTGGGATGTCTCTTGGAGCTATTTCAAGAGAAACTCATGAAGCAATTGCAATTGCAATGAACAGATTAGGTGGAAAATCAAATTCAGGGGAAGGTGGTGAGGTAATACAATTTGAAGGTCCAAGAGAAAGTATGAGGAAATCCCTGGTTGGCTGCATTGCTTACAAGAGAAGATTCATACGCTACTACTTTTAGTGTAAATAGGGATTCAAAAAATTCTCCTTCGAGTTTTGACCATATATATTCTTTTGTTGTTACTTTTAGGGTATGTCTTCACTAGAGGAGGGTTTGTGAAACTGTCCAAAAAGCTTTCTCTACCTCTAGGTTCCACTCTTGACAGATACTGGATACCGAATAAATAATTACTTTGTTTTGTATTTTTGAAGATATAAACTTATATCTTGATTTATGTATAATGAGTCAAAATCTGTTATGCTGTTAGATATGAGGGTCTGGTTCTTTCTGTTGGGGGAAATGGAAGATCCTATGTATTAATTCTCGAGGCTGGTCCATTGGCGGATCCAAGTCAGAGCAAGTTATATTTTGCAAGAATTAGTACAAAAGTGGGATTTTGTAGGGTAACAATCATTGCCTTCTAATGAAGTTATGGTCCATTGATTCTACATTTTTTTTATTAACCTGCTTTGAATTCTAAGTCATGATAGGTAAAGTTATAGCTTTTGTTTACTATATTTATTTATGTGGCAGGTTAGAGTACCATTGCTTCTACCTTTCCCTCCTTTCTTTTTTAATTCTATTTTATTCCGGGTCTGTCTTTTTCCCATGTTAATTTTTGTTGTTTCAAAGTAGGCAATATTTTCAACCATTGCTCATTTTATATTCATTATTATTTCAGAAGTCTGTCGAAGTAAATGCTGAAATGAAACAGGATTTGAGAAGTTTTAAGCTTATATTAGAATATATAAAAGCCTTTCCTGTAAGTGTTGAACTATAGTTTACTCTTCATTATATAGCATGAACAATAATGCTGATTTGTGTGCATGTCTAATATTCAATGTATGCTAATTGTAAAGCTTGTTTATTTGTAGATTCCGATGGTAGAGCTTATTCGTATTATTTATTACTTCCTTGCTTGAGATGAATGAACAGGATAAATGATGTCCAAATTTCTTAGTCTTAGCAGTTAATGTTATCAAAGCCTCGAATTTTCTGTCTTTCGCAATATGGAACTTTTGTATGGTGCTCTCAAAAATTCATTTCTCTCTTACACACTCGCTCCCTTACTGACACGACTTCATCAATGCCATTCAAGAAAACATTACGGTATTTTGTTTTATGGTGCAATTTGCATAGAGGAGTAATTGAATCTATTTTGTTTTATGGTGCAATTTTTTAATGATATTTTGCAAGTGGTATGTCTCTATTCTGAATGTTTGTTTCTTTCCTGTTTGGCTGGAACTGATGACTGATAGGAGGGTCAAATAATAATACTTTTCAGATGCAAGCAGAGATTCAATTGCTTTCGCCACTCGTTCCTGTTCGTCAATTGAGCTTCCTCAGGTTACTGGTTCATCATGGGTACCCTTTGCTTCTTGGATCACTGGTTGGTAAGTCAACCTTTTCCCCTTCTTTGCTTTTATATGCTTTCTTTATTTTTATTTGCAAATAGTATCCATCATGTGTTGAAGTAATTAAATTCAAAGGAACTTGCTTGTTTCTTTGTTTTGCAATTTGATGACACTATAACAATATTCTATTAGAGAAGAAGATATTACATCCCAGAATTAAGATTTTCTATGTTCAATTTTCAAGTTCTACTTCTGTATCACTGCTGAATCAAAAGGCCACATCAATTTGGAGTACATTTAAGCCATTTAAACTATTCAGTAGTACAATCATAATCATATATTATCATTTTCATATTATCAATTTCAGTTATAGTCAATGAAATTTCTGCCGCTTTAATTTCCCTGTTTTCTTTATTACCCAATTTTTAACTGTAGTTTTGAAAGTCTACATGCTTTTTGTTACCATCATATTGATAAAAATTTTTAATTTGTTAACACTAGGTTGGTTATTGAATTATGATTATCTTTGGTTTTTGTGTTAACATTTTCTTTATCATTAAGTTGGAGTATGAATCTATGATAACTAATATTTTCACTTGTCCTAAACCAATGTGCCAATGAAGTGTGATTGCAACATAAACCCTTTTTTTTCACTGTTGTAGATTACTTGGGTTGAGCATTCCCAATATGATGAGAGTCTCATTCACCAACTGTATTGGCCGTTGATTGCTACTGAGGAATCTAATGGGAATAAGGATGCTATGGACCTTGAGATTCGTTCAAGAGGGAATGTGGTGGGGAAACTAGTAAGAACAAAGCACCATAAGGAAAGTATTTTTCCTTTGGTGATCAACTCTTCTGAATCAAACCTATCAGGTTCAAGAAGAATTCATGCACATATGGCTGATGGATGTTGATTCATGTCCATTTTTTGAGAAAGAATTCAGTTAGTCTTTCTGTAATATATGTAAAATTGTGTAAAATTTAGTACGATTGAACGATATACTGAGGATTATAGTTGATAATACACTTTGTTTATGTTTTGAATTGTATTTACTTGCTTGTTTATAATAATTTTCTTTTAGTTTTATAATATGATTAATTTGTTTAATTTTTGTAATATTATAAATATTCGAATACAAATTAGATAAAAATTTGTATTAAATTTATATTTATTTTGTATAAAAACAAGTTTATTTTGTAATTGGAAAAATACAAAAAATTATTTTAGCTTACTGACAGATTTACAGACGGATTTTCTGTCTGTAATCAGAGTGTGAGATGATTTTCCAAGGTTCAAATTACAGACGAAAAATCTGTCAAAAAATCCGTCTGTAATTTACAGACGAAAAATCTGTCAAAAAATTCGTCTATAATTACAGGTGGAAAATCCGTTGGAAAATTTGTCTGTAATTACCGACGGAAAATCCATCAGAAAGTTCGTCGGCTTCGGGAAATGGATGGAGAATTTACAGAGGGAAAATCCATCGGTAACTGGTAAAAATCCGTTGGTAATTTTTCGACGAAAAAAATCCGTCGGTAAATAATTTCCGACGAGGCTTTTACAGAGGGGCAAATTTCGTCGGTAACCAAAAATTCGTCTGTAATATAAACCAAATCTGTCTGTAAATCTATCTGTATTAAGTCATTTTCTAGTTGTGATTTCTCTTCAAATAAGATTCAATACTTTACTCAACAAAAATTATAATTTAATTTACTATTAGGAACAACATAACCATGTCCTCTATACTCATAAATGAATAAAAAAGTTTCCCTAATGAGAAGATCTGCCGAATTAGCTTAAGCACGAAGATATCACCTACCACTACCGGTCAATGCAAGTCATACGCAGAATCAAATATAGTATAGAGATTCAATTTCTCAAGTTTGGCTACTAGACGAAAATAAACACCGCTAAAAATAAAGAACAACGAAAATAGTACAAAATAAAAAATTATATATCTGTCAGCTTCATCGGAGGACTGTTGTTGTTGTTGTTATTGTTGTTGTTGTTGTTGTTGTTGTTGTCGGATAAGAAGTTACCAGAGGAGGCAGAATTGAGAAAAGAACGACACAATGACAAGCAACGGCAGATTTGGACATTGATGCGACAATCTGTGACAAAGGAGTAAGCAGATAGAGGAGGTGGCAAGACCAGAGGAGGCAACAGTGAGAAAAGAACGACACGATGATGAACAATGATAGATCTGGACGGTGATGCGATGATCTGCGACAAAGGAGTGAGCGTAAGAGGTGCTGGTGAGAAAAGAATGACACGATGATGAGTAATGGCAGAATGATTAGAGGAAGACGGCGAGCAACGACATTGACATAGAAGCTTGATGGCAGTAACGATGAGGACGCGAATGGCGACAGTGGCGAATTTACTCTCCTCTGATCTCGAACACTACAGCGAGCTTGATGGTGATAATGGCAAAGGGATGAATGTGGTGGCGGCGAGTAGATCTAGGATTTCAGATCTTACTTTTCTTTTTTCAATTCTAAATTTGTTTGGACAAGTTTTTGTTTAAAGTAAAATTTATTTGGGTTTAATTATAATAATTTAGAGTATAAACATTTGTTTAGACCATTGGATTTGAGAATTTTAAATTTTAACTAGCAATAATTAATAGAGTTTTATATTATGCCATAAATAAAAAAATGTTGGAGAGGTTTTAAAAAACCTTCCAAAAAGTTCGTAATAATAAATAAAAATCTTGTAGTGTCACTAAGAATAATTTGAGAATTTTATTCAATTATTTACAGTTTGGATAATTTTACTTGCAAAATTAATATTTTATGAATATAAATAGTAATTTTTTTCTTCTATAAATAAATATATCAACATTTTTAACTTTTATAGATAGAAATGGTAATTTATTCTAATTTTTTCTACTCTCGCTGAGGCAGCAAGACCCTTTCCACTAATTTGTGTTGTCGAAGATCAATGCACTTACTATTAAAGAATAAAATTAGTTATGCTTTGTTTTCATCTTGATTAGGATTGTTGTCAACTTTAATCTTTATAAAGTTATTGTTGTAAACTTTTTTTTATCTATATATAATAAATTATGGTGCTACTCTTCGAGTTCAACAAATTGTTACGTTCAAAGTGTTTGTATATTATAATAATAATAATAATAATAATGTTGTTTTTAAATTTTTATACAGTCCCTAGAAAATTTAGTTTAAATATTTGTTTTGGATTTCAATTATTCCATGCATCAATAATTTCTAGAATTAGGATCAAATAACACAAGTGTCAATTTAAGCAAACTTTATTTTGTTGAATAATCTTTTGTTTCTGTAGTTTTTTTTTTTAAAACATGGCTTAAAAACTTATGTTAGAAATCATCTCTATAAAATACTATATCAATTCAAAATTGTTTATTATATATATATATATATATATATATATATATATATATATATATATATTTTATACTTGAAAATCAACTTAACACATTTGATGGGTGTTAAATTTTGATAAAAAGTGATATATATATATATATATATATATATATATATATATATATATATATATATATATATATATATATATATATATATATATTATTGTAATTTAATATTTAAATCGATAAAAAATATATCCTATAAAAATGATAAAATATGTAATTTTACTTGTTTTTGTCTAAAAGTTAATTTACAAATAGAGTAAAAAATAGTGTTATTCAACAATATTGGTGTATAATGTGTTATCCATATATGTGGATTTGAACATGAGAGACTTGCAAAATGCAAGTAACGTTTTGCACAAAAAAAAAAAAAAAAAGCAGTTGCAAAACGCAAGTTGCATATAGCATGGAGGGAAACCAGCTATCGAAACGTGTCCCATTCCCTGCATGCAAATAAATCCGGCCATTTGATCACCTTGGAACTGCCCAAAACACAACCTGCATTTGGCAGGTGGCAGAAACAAATCGCAAGCTGCGATTGGCATGAGCTGGGCTGCATGTCCAACACGTGTCATGAAAGATGTCTGAATGGGGTCTTTAAAACGCAAAACGTAAATGAGGTTGTTTCACTGGTGAGGATTCGTGATTTTTGTTTGCAAGGAGGGTTTTAGCGTTGTGTTTGTAGGGATGATGGTTTCAGCGTTTTGTGTTGTAAGGGAGGGATGGTTTAAGGCTTTTGGTTGCAAGGAAGAGAGGAAGAATAGCAGGAAGGAGAGGGAGTAATTTAAGTGAGTGAAGAATAAAATTAAGAGAAGAAAAATGGTTCATAATTCTATATTACCTCAAGAACATATTAAAATATCTGGATCATCTTCGATGAGTAAATATATTTTTATATTTTTATGATGAATAAATTTATTTATTTGTATTGTATTTATTTGTGTTTTAATTGTTAATTTTATTGGTTTTTTTCATCATCATCATCATCATCATCATCATCATCATCATCATCATCATCATCATCATCATCATCATTAGTGTTTTCGTTATATATGAGTAATTGTTATTATCATTAGTATATTATTAATTTTTTATAATACTATATATTTATTATAACAATAATAATTTTTTGTTATTAATGTATTAATAAAAATATTTTAAGTAGTATAAAAATATTTGATGAGTTTGGAAAACTCTAATTTAAATTAGTGATGATCAAACATTATTAATGTGATTAATTGCAAAATTATTAATTTGATTTCAATTTATATTTGTTGATTAAAATAATTTTGCTGTGCAGGTTTTGATTGGGTCGAAAAGAAAGAAAAATATAACAAGCCCAATTTTATCAAAAAATATATCCAGCCATATAAAAACTTGTTATGTGAATGGTGGCTGAATTTCTATGCTTATTGGACCAAAAAAAACCAATTTAAAAGCCCAACAAAGAGGCTGGTCCGAAATCAAAAGGAGTTGGGGCACAATATATTGCTTTATCCATTTAACAAATGAAACCCATTCCTTTAAATCATATTCCTGCATGCTCCAACAGTTATCACTTTTATTCTTTGATGGAATCCAAATTTTATTAAGTGGAGTTAATGCAGACCTTGGAATCATGAGAGAGAAATTGTAATTGATTTGATTGATTGCCTTAATGAGGCACGCTACCTAAAGCAAAGGGAAGTAAATTAATTTTAATTTATTTGTTCAAATCCATTGAATGCATTTCTTCCTACTCTCTCTTCTCTCTCTACTTGCTTCTCACTTTCGGTCACTTCCATCACAGCAACCATGGAAGTTTTTGCAAGCTATCAAGAAGAAGCTAGAAGCAAGCTAAAGACCATTGTAATGATGGCAAGAAAAAGAAAACAAAAAGTATGTTGTGGCTGAGATTTTCATCACTTATGGTAAGATTTGTTGAAGAGATCTCAGCTTCTCCATACCAAAAATGGATGAAGAAGATTTCGGTCAGAGGAAGAAGATCTCAGAGGGATGGCTCGTCTCTGCTTTTGTGTTCACTCATCACAAAAGGTAGCTAGGGTGGCTACGTGAGGAAGGAAGCAAAAGTGGAGCAGGAGGAGCTGTCATACATCAAGAAGCATCAAGGGCTAGGAGTCCTTCTTAGAGTGCAAGTCAAGTTGGATGGCTCAGATTGATGAAGCTTGGTGTAAAGAGAAGACTCAGAGGTATTTGCATGTTGGTTCTAGCATTCGGTTATCTCTCCTATCTCTCTGGTCGAACCGGTTTGCATGAAGAAGAAGAAGTTTGGCTTGGTTTATTTTGGTTTCAACCGTGGAGGCTTCCCCTTCTATATATAAGGGAGAACAGCCAGGGCTTGAAGCAAGGAAAAGAGTGAGCACAGAGTTCCTATAGCTTCCCAAGCTAACAGAAGTTCTTCTCCTTCAATGTTTTCTATTTTATATTTTTCTGTTTAATTTTGTCTGTCTTGAGTCTCATGGAAAAAAAGGCAAACAGTGAGGTTTGTATGAAAAAGCCATAGAGCGAAAAAAGGCAGAGTGCAAAATTAAAAGAAAAAGCCATAGATGTCCCTAGAGTTCCTTTGTACATCTGTGTTGTGTTTCATGATTCTATGGGAATCCCTTTGCAAGTTGGGTTAGCACTTAGCAGTTGAAAGCTTGGCTGTGACTAAGTCAAGTTCAGGATTGGGGTTTAGATTCTGGACTTGTCCCGGATAGGAAGGGTAGTTCCTAAGGAGAATTGGTGCTTGTAATCAAGGATGATTATAGTGAAATTTCATCATTGTTGTGATGGAAACTGGATGTAAGCTGCATTGCACTTGGCAGCTGAACCAGGATATATCTTGGTGTGATTCTCTCTCTTTCTTCTACTCCATTTTTGTTTCTGCTGCATAGGAGATAAAACCGAAAAATATCTCGTGTCGGGTGACGAGATAAAAAGAAAAAGTCTCGTGGCTGGGTACGAGACAAAAATCAAAAAGTCTCCAGAAGTTGTTTCAAGGACCAGCAAGTTTTAATAAGCAAAAAGGGACTAAGATTCAACCCCCTTCTCTTAGCCACTGAAAACATCAATATTTTTCATAAAAATGTTTATAATAACAATAATTTATTATTATTAATTATTATCATTATTTGTTCTTATTATTATTTTTAATAACAAAAAATGGTATGGATGTTAATATTTTTATTATGATCATAAATAGCATTATGATTAAGAATAATAAAATTATTATTATTATTATTATTATTATTATTATTATTATTATTATTATTATTATTATTATTATTATTATTATTATTATTATTATTATTATTATTATTATTACTGTTTTCGTCGGGCTATGAGTAATTATTATTATGATTAGTATATTATTAATTTTTTATAATATTGTTTATGATAACAATAATAATTTATTATTATTAATATATTAATCAAAATATTTTAAGTATTATAAAAATATTTATTAATAATATTGTTACTATAATAATAATAATAATAATAATAATAATAATAATAATAATAATAATATTATTATTATTATTATTATTATTATTATTATTTGCGTTATTATTATTAGTTTTCGTTATGGTTGATTAATTATTATTATTATTATTAGTATATTATTAATTTTGTATAATACTATTTATTATGACAATAATAATTTATTATTATGAACATGTTAATAATAATATTTATTATTCGAAAGAGTTCTTTAATAATGATATTATTATTATTATTGTTGTTGTTATTTGAACATATTATTAACTGTTGTGGTTGTTGTTGTTGTTGTTGTTGTTGTTGTTGTTGTTGTTGTTGTTGTTGTTGCTAATTATTAATATTTTTATTAATGTTATTGTTGAGATTAATTATAGTTATCAAGTAATATTAATAATTATTATTTTTCTTTTTGCAAGCGATAAGGAATTTGTTGTCCTGAAAACTTGATCTGCCAGAAACCTTTAACGAGATAGCTGCAGTGGCACTAGTATTAACTGGGTTTCAGCATGTTTGGTAATTAGGCAAAATGAGAGGTCATTCTGCACTCCTGAGTGCCTTGATGGAACGATAGAGGCCTGAAACCCACACGTTTCACTTCTAGTCGGCGAAGTGATTGTGACGCTAGAAGACGTGACACATATACTTGGCCTCCCGGTTAATGGGGAGCCCGTCATGGGTAGAACGGACAACAGTCACTAGTTTTTGGTAGAGAACTGCTTCGCTTTTTTTAGTCGGTTGTCTGGTCTGGATGATCACATATTGGGTAAAGTAAATCTTGTATGGCTCCGGTAGTGTAGAGACACCAAACTGTGTGACATGCGGGAGTCCATTGAGCGGTACGTCCAGGATCACATTTTCTACGTGCTCAGAACGGTTGCATTTCTAGATAAGTCTACTAATTCTTGAACTCAAAGTTTTTGCCTCTACTTTGAGATTTCCACCAGATTCCACTATACAGTCGAAGGGCAGCCAATTTGGCACATCTGTACTGGTCGTTGTGTTGTGCATCACGATAAAACTGTAAAGAGATGGATGGGCCACATATTCTACTTTTTGTTTGGACGTGGGAGCGTATGCCGTTCCTGGTACCTATTCCACGCAATGAGCTTTCCGATGTTGGTGTTCCACTTGCGCGCCGGTATTATTTTCGCTATTATTATTATTATCGTCATTGTCGTCGTCGTCATCGTTGTTGTTGTTGTTGTTGTTGTTGTTGTTCTGATTACAATAATTCTAATCTTGCTTAGGTGGAGTCATTGGCACTGGCTAACAAGATATACACGAAGGTCTACGGCACATTTTAGGTGACAACTCGATGACATGAGACTCAATGAGGTAGGTTTTAACAATTTACGTTAAGTTGCTTATTTAGAATAATAAATTTTACTAATTGGCCTCGTGATTACTGATGTGCAGTTTATATGGCGGCCGTATATAGCAGTGGTGGCTCCTGATGACCTTACTATAAATTTGTTTATATTCTCCACAAAGTCTCTATTAGTGTCATTTGAGTGTATAGAGTGGCACCCAACAGACTGAGTTAGATGACAATTCGGGCTGCAACAGCTTCGATCAGACCCAGCATTCCAGATTGGTGATGCTCATTGCAGGTAGTTGACCGGCCCACAGAACCATGATTGGAGCAACAGGAACAATGAATGGATTAACATGTGGAATTCTGGCCGCTATAATACATTGCAGTTAGGGGATGAGATTGTTGACTTTCATCTTCTCCCGATGTATTATGAGTGGTACACACAGCAGTACGGGCTTCACCTACGATTGTCAAATAAAGTTGCAGGTGAAGACAGCGATGTGAATGAACCACTGGTGCACGAAATTGTGATTACACTTTTCACAACTCCGCACAACTAACCAGCAAGTGCACTGGGTCGTCCAAGTAATACCTTACGTGAGTAAGGGTCGATCCCACGGAGATTGCCGGCTTGAAGCAAGCTATGGTTATCTTGTAAATCTTAGTCAGGATATTAATGATAAAAATGGTTTTGTTTATGAAAGGTAAATAACATGAAATAAATAGTATTTGCGATTCAGTAATGAGAAACAGGCTGAGGTTCCGGAGATGCTCTGTCCTCTGAATCTCTGCTTTCCTATCGCCTTCTTCTCCAAACACGCATGGCTTCCTTCAATGGCAAGATGTATGATCCTCTCGGATGAAAAATACCAGGTACGATCTCTGCACGGCTAATCAACTGTCAGATATCTCGTCTCCGATGAAAACTACCATGTACAGCTACCGCACAGCTAATCATCTGTCAGTTCCCACTAGCGTCAGAATAGGACCCTTGTCCTTTTGCACACTGTCACTGCGCCCAACATTCACAGGTTTGAAGCTCGTCATAGTCATCCCTTCCTGGATCCTACTCGGAATACCACAGACAAGGTTTAGACTTTCCGAATACCAGGAATGCTGCCAATTAGTTCTAGCCTATACCACGAAGGTTCCAACCTCCGGACTCGGTCCGTGGATTAGCAACCCAAGAGATACGCACTCAAGCTCTCGCCCAATGACTACGTTGAGTTCAGATAGAACGGGAGTGGTTTTCAGGCATGCGTTCATAGGTTGAGGATAATGATGAGTGTCACGGATCATCATATTCTCTATATTGAAGTACGAGTGAATATCTTAGAACAGAATCAAATGTGATTGAATAGAAAACAGTAGTAATTGCATTAATCTATTGAAACATAGCAGAGCTCCTCACCCATCTATGGGGTTTAGAGACTCATTCCGTAGAAGATACAATATAAAGTTTAAAATGTCATGATGTGCAAAATGAATCTCTAAAAGTAGTTTTTATACTAAACTAGTAACTTAGGTTTACAGAAAATGAGTAACTAAGTGCAGATAGTGCAGAAATCCACTTCTGGGACCCACTTGGTGCGTGTCTGGGCTGAGCTTTCAAGATTTCACGTGCACATACCCAAGGTTGGAGTTAAACGCCACCCTGG
The DNA here is from genome assembly GCF_003086295.3 of Arachis hypogaea. Taxonomy (NCBI): domain Eukaryota; kingdom Viridiplantae; phylum Streptophyta; class Magnoliopsida; order Fabales; family Fabaceae; genus Arachis; species Arachis hypogaea. The sequence continues at coordinate 38,143,771 of NC_092054.1, read as the reverse complement.
GTGCCAAAATGGGCGTTTAACGCCAAGAATTGTGCCAGTTCTGGCGTTTTACGCCAGAAAGTTTTAGGCTGGCTTTGAACGTCAGTTTGGGCCATCAAATCTCGAGCAAAGTATAGACTATTATATATTGCTGGGAAGTCCAAGATGTCTACTTTTCAACTCAATTGAGAGCGTGCCAATTAGGCTTCTGTAGCTCCAGAAAATCCACTTCGAGTGCAGGAGGGTTAGAATCCAACAGCATCTGCAATCATTTTTCAGCCTCTGAATCAGATTTTTGCTCAGGTCCCTCAATTTCAGCCAGAAAATACCTGAAATTATAGAAAAACACACAAACTCATAGTAAAGTCCAGAAATATGATTTTTGAATAAAAACTAATAAAAATATAATAAAAAGTAATTAAAACATACTAAAAACTATGTAAAAACAATGCCAAAAAGGGTATGAATTATCCGCTCATCACAACACCAAACTTAAATTGTTGCTTGTCCCCAAGCAACTAAAAACAAAATAGGATAAAAAGAAGAGAATATACAATAAATTTCAAAAATATCAATGAAGATTAGCTTCAATTAGATGAGCGGGACTTGTAGCCTTTTTGCTTCTGAATAGTTTTGGCATCTCACTTTATCCTTTGAAGTTTCGAATGATTGGCATCCATAGGAACTCATAATTCAGATAATGTTATTGATTCTCTTAGTTCAGTATGTTGATTCTTGAACACAGCTACTTTATGAGTCTTGGCCGTGACCCTAAGCATTTTGATTTCCAGTATTACCACCAGATACATAAATGCCACAGACACATAACTGGGTAAACCTTTTTAGATTGTGACTCAGCTTTGCTAGAGTCCCCAGTTAGAGGTGCCCAGAGCTCTTAAGCACACTCTTTTTGCTTTGGACCACGACTTTAACCACTCAGTCTTAAGCTTTTCACTTGACACCTTCACGCCACAAGCACATGGATAGGGACAGCTTGATTTAGCCGCTTAGGCCAGGATTTTATTCCCTTGGGCCCTCCTATCCATTAATGCTCAAAGCCTTGAATCCTTTTTACCCTTGCCTTTTGGTTTAAAGGGTTATTGGCTTTTTCTGCTTGCTTTTTCTTTTTCTTTCTTTTTCTCTCTTTTTCTCTCTTTTTTTCTTTTTTTTTTCTTTTTTTTTTCTTTTTTTTGCAAGCTTTTCTTTTCACTGCTTTTTCTTGCTTCAAGAATCAATTTTATGATTTTTCAGATTATCAATAATATTTCTCCTTTTTCATTATTCTTTCAAGAGCAAAAAATTTTAACATTCATGAACAACAAATTTAAAAATATGCACTGTTTCAAGCATTCATTCAGAAAACAAAAAGTATTGCCACCACATCAAAATAATTAAAGTAATTTCAAGATAAAATTCGAAGCCCATGTACTTCTTTTTATTTTGCAAATAAAAATATTATTCAATTAAGAAAGGTGAGGGATTCATGGAATTATTCATAGCTTTAAGACATAGACTCTAAACTTTATTGATCATGGAATAAGACATAAAATAAACATAAAAGCAGACAAATAATAATAAAAGAAAGGAAATTAAAGACATAAAAATAAATGACTCTAATACTAATGCTTATGTAACTCTTAAAATAGGTTTCTAATAATAAAAGTTATCACAGAGTTAGGACTCAATAACCTTTATTTTGAGAGATAGGTGCTCCTTCAATCTGTGGGATGTCTGGCTCTTCAAGGATCAACTTCTGGCGCTTTAGTTCCTATAGCTCACGCCCTTGCTCCTCTTGTTCTCTGAGCAGTTTGCAGAGCATGCTGTTCTGATTCTGCTGCTCTTCTTTGAGTTGATCCATAGATTTTTGCAGCTTGTTGACAGATGCTTCTAAGCGAGCCCAATAGTCAAATTGAGAAATTTCTGGGAGGAGCTCATGCGCCCTCCTCTTGGTGAGGTTGTCTTGAACTTGAAGTCCATCCATTACCCTTTTGGTGATTAGGTATTCAACTGGGATATATTCATCTACACCTATCTGTACTTCCGCATCTTTACATAACAGACTGATCAAGCTTGGGTAAGCCAGTTTGGCTTCAGTGGATTCCTTGTTTGCAAATAAGTAAATTTCACAAGGAATTAGCTGATGAACCTCCACTTTTTTTCCCAGCATAATACAGTGAATCATCACTGCTCTTTTGATAGTGACTTCAGAGCAGTTACTGGTGGGAAGTATAGATCGCCCAATGAAATCCAGCCAACCCCTAGCAACTGGCTTGAGGTCTCCTCTCTTCAATTGGTTTGGAACACCTTTTGCATTGGTTATCCACTTGGTTCCAGGGAGGCATATGTCCTCTAGAACTTGATCCAGCTTTTTATCTTTAGCCATTCTCCTATTAAAGGATTCTGGATCATCCTGCAGTTGAGGAAGTTTGAGGACTTCTCTCACTTTGTCAAGATGGAAGTAGATAATCCTCCCTCTGACCATGGTTTGAAAAGTGTGGAAGGCAGTTCCCTCCATTCTTTGCTTATCTGTCAGCCACAGATTTGCATAGAATTCTTGGACCATGTTTCTTCCCACATTCATCTCAGGATTAGCTAGGATTTCCTAGCCTCTGTTTGAATACTGCACCAATGGCATGATCACTGGCATCATACATTAGTTCGAATGGTAATATCCAGTCTGGTGTAGAAATGACTGGTGCTGTGACCAGCTTAGCTTTCAGAGTCTCAAAGACCTGCAGACACTCTGTGTCAAAGACAAATAGCATGTCAGCAGCTAGCAGATTGCTCAGAGGTTTTGCAATTTTTGAAAAATCTTTTATAAACCTCCTATAGAATCTTGCATGCCCCAAAAAGCTTCTGATTGCCTTAACATTGGTAGGTGGTGGTAATTTTTCAATTACCTCTACCTTAGCTTGATCCACCTCTATTCCTTTGTTCAAAATTTTGTGCCCAAGGACAATTCCTTCAGTCACCATAAAGTGACATTTTTCCCAGTTTAAAACCAGGTTAGTCTTTTGGCACCTTTTCAAAAAAAGTGCTAGATGATCAAGACAGGAGCTGAATGAGTCTTCAAATACTGAGAAGTCATCCATGAAGACTTCCAGAAATTTCTTTACCATATCAGAGAAGATAGAGAGCATGCACCTCTGAAAGGTTGCAGGTGCGTTGCACAGACCAATTGGCATCCTTCTGTAGGCAAATACTCCAGAAGGACATGTGAATGCTGTTTTCTCTTGGTCTTGAGGATCTACTGCAATTTGGTTGTAACCTGAATAGCCATCCAAAAAGTAGTAGTATTCATGACCTGCTAGTCTCTCTAGCATCTGGTCTATGAATGGTAAAAGAAAATGATCCTTTCTGGTGGCTGTATTGAGTCTTCTGTAGTCAATACACATACGCCACCCTGTAACTGTTCTTGTAGGAACTAGTTCATTTTTTTCATTATGAACCACTGGCATGCCTCCCTTCTTGGGGACAACTTGGACAGGGCTTACCCAGGGGCTATCAGAAATAGGATAAATAATCCCAACCTCTAGTAGCTTAGTGACCTCTTTCTGCACCACCTCCTTCATGGCTGGATTCAGCCGCCTCTGTGGTTGAACCACTGACTTAGCATCATCCTCCAATAGGATTTTATGCATGCATCTGGCCGGGCTAATGCCCTTAAGATCACTTATGGACCACCCAAGAGCTGTCTTGTGTGTCCTTAGCACCTGAATTAATGCTTTCTCTTCCTGTGGTTCTAAAGTAGAGCTGATGATCAAAGGAAAAGTGCCATCTTCTCCCAGAAATGCATATTTTAGGGATGGTGGTAGTGGTTTGAGCTCGGGTTTAGGAGGCTTCTCCTCTTCCTGAGGAGTTTTCAGAGGTTCTTCTATTTTCTCTGGTTCCTCCAGATCAGGCTGAACATCTTTAAAAATGTCCTCTAGCTCTAATTCGAGACTCTCAGTCATATTGACCTCTTCCACTAGGGAGTCAATAATATTAGTGCTCATGCAGTCTTTTGATGTGTCTAGATGCTGCATAGCTTTGACAGCATTCAACTTAAACTCATCCTCATTGACTCTCAGGGTTATCTCCCCTTTTTGGACGTCAATGAGGGTTCGTCCAGTTGCTAGGAAAGGTCTTCCTAGAATGAGAGTTGCACTCTTGTGCTCCTCCATTTTCAATACTACAAAGTCAGTGGGAAAGGCAAAAGGCCCAACCTTGACAATCATGTCCTCAATTATGCCTGATGGAATCTTAATGGAGCCATCAGCAAGTTGGAGGCATATCCGGGTTGGTTTAACCTCATCAGTCAAACCAAGCTTTTCGATAGTGGATGCATGTATTAGGTTGATACTTGTCCCAAGATCACATAGAGCTGTCTTGGTACAAGCACCCTCTAATGTGCATGGTATCATAAAGCTTCTGGGATCTTTAAGCTTTTCTGGTAAGCTTTTCAGAATGACTACGCTGCATTCTTCAGTGAGGAAAACTTTTTTAGTTTCTCTCCAATCCTTCTTATAACTTAAGATCTCTTTCATGAACTTAGCATAAGAGGGTATTTGCTCAAGTACCTCTGCAAACAGAATCTTTATTTCAAGAGTCCTAAGATAGTCTGCAAAGTGGGCAAATTGTTTATCCTGTTCCGCTTGGCAGAGTTTCTGAGGATAAGGCATCTTGGCTTTGTATTCTTCAACCTTAGTTGTTGCAGGTTTATTTCCTACAGAAGTGGTTGGAGAAGCCTGCCTAAGGGGGTTGTTATCAGCACTTTCATGTGTCTAATCTCTTATTGGCATTTGAACGCCAGAATTGGGCGCTGCATGGGCGTTTAACGCCAGATTGCCACCCTTTTCTGGCGTTTGGACGCTAGAACTGGCCATCCCTTGGGCGTTTAATGCCACTTTCTTACCTTTTTCTGGCGTTTGAACGCCAGAATCATTCCTTTCTGGGTTCTTACTGTCTTCAGAGGAATTTTGGGCAGTGGGTTGGTCATCCTCTGTCATTTGTTCCTTTCTTGGCTTTCTGCTGCTTTGAATTGAGACATTCAATGTCTTCCCACTCCTTAATTGAACAGCTTGGTATTCTTCTGTTATCTATTTAGATAGCTGTTGTCTTGTCTGATTCAAGTGTTTTTCCATACTCTCATTAGCATCTTTGGTTTCTTGCAGCATCTCTTTAAATTCTGCTAACTATTTTGTTATAACAAGCAATTGCTGATTGAGTTCAGCAACTTGTTCTTGAGGACTAAGTTAAGAGGATACTGCATTAGCTTCTTCTTTCATGGAGGACCCACTACTTAAGTATAGATATTGATTTCTAGAAACTATATCAATGAGCTCTTGAGCCTCTTCAATTGTCTTTTTCATATGTATAGATCCACCAGCTGAGTGGTCTAGAGACATTTGGGCCTTTTCTGTAAGCCCATAGTAAAAGATGTCTAACTGTACCCATTCTGAAAATATTTCAGAGGGGCATTTCCTTAGCATCCCTCTGTACCTCTCCCAGGCATTATAAAGGGATTCATTATCCTCTTGTTTAAAGCCTTGGATGTCCGGCCTTAGCTGTGTCATCCTTTTTGGAGGGAAATATTGATTCAGGAATTTGTCTGATAAATGTTTCCATATTCTTATGCTTGCTGTAGGTTGGTTGTTTAACCACCTCTTAGCTTGATCTTTTACAGCAAATAGAAACAGTAATAATCTGTAGACATCCTGATCTACTTCCTTATCACGTACTGTGTCAGCAATTTGTAAGAACTGTGCCAGAAACTCAGTAGGTTCTTCCTGTGGAAGACCGGAATACTGGCAATTTTGCTGCACTATGATAATGAGCTGAGGATTTAGCTCAAAACTGCTTGCTCTGATGGGAGTTATACAGATACTACTCCCATAGGAAGCATTAGTGGGGTTAGCATATGACCCCAGAGTCCTTCTGGACTGTTCATTTCCACTTAAGTCCATGATGGAGAAAGGGAGATGATGTGGATTACAAATAAAATATATTTTTATTTTTATTTTATTTAATTAAGAATAATCGAATTAAAAAGGAATTAAGATAAATTAAAATAAAATAATTGGAAAATAGAAGATAATTTTCGAAAACTAAAAGACAAAATAAAATAAAATAAAAATTCGAATACTAAGATGACTAATTAATTAGAAAGATTTGAAAAATTTTTGATATGATTTTCGAAAAATAATGAAGAGAGAGAAATGGTTAGGGAGTTTTGAAAAAGATCTAAGAAGATAAATTTTTAAGATAGAAATTTTAACTTGCCTAATAAGAAACTACCAAATTTTAAAAATTTTGACTAAGTCAACCTAAGGAATTCGAAAATAATGAGAAAATAAAGGAAAAGATATTTTATTGAATTTTTGAATTTAATGAAAAAAGAGAAAAACAATAAAATGACACCAAACTTAGAATTTTTAGATCAAAACAAAGAAAGCAAACACGAAAATGTTGAATGTCAAGATGAACACCAAGAACACTTTGAAGATCAAGATGAACACCAAGAACAAATTTTGGAAATTTTTAAGAAAATAAAAATACAAAGGACACCAAACTTAAAAATTTTTATACTTTGGACACTGATAATTCGAAAATGCACAAGAAAAATAAGAAAAGATACAAAACAAGAAAAACTAAAGATCAAACAAGGAAAGTAAATAGGAACAACTTGAAGATTAAGAAAGAACTAAGAACATATACTTCAAAAAATTGAAAGAAAAATAAAATCATACAATTGACACCAAACTTAAGACATGAAACTAAACTTAAACAGAAGATTAAATCATGAAGTTATTGGTTTTAAAAATTTTAGAAAATAATTTAGAAAAAGAAAATAAGGATTTTAAAATTTTTAACCAAAAATAATAATAGAAGACTCAATTTTAGTGACTCTAAACAAAAAAAAAGATAAATTTTTCCTAATCTAAACAACAAAATAAACCGTCAGTTGTCCAAACTCGAACAATCCCCGGCAACGGCGCCAAAAACTTGGTGCACGAAATTGTGATTACACTTTTCACAACTTCGCACAACTAACCAGCAAGTGCACTGGGTCGTCCAAGTAATACCTTATGTGAGTAAGGGTCGATCCCACGGAGATTGCTGGCTTGAAGCAAGGTATGGTTATCTTGTAAATCTTAGTTAGGATATTAATGATAAAAATGGTTTTGCTTATGAAAGGTAAATAACATGAAATAAATAGTACTTGTGATTCAGTAATGAGAAACAGGCTGAGGTTCCGGAGATGCTCTGTCCTCTGAATCTCTGCTTTCCTATTGCCTTCTTCTCCAAACACGCATGGCTTCCTTCAATGGCAAGCTGTATGATCCTCTCAGATAAAAAATACCAGGTACGATCTCTGCACGGCTAATCAACTGTCAGATTTCTCGTCTCGGATGAAAACTACCATGTACAGCTACCGCACGGCTAATCATCTGTCGATTTCCACTAGCGTCGGAATAGGACCCTTGTCCTTTTGCACACTGTCACTGCGCCCAACATTCGCAGGTTTGAAGCTCATCACATTCATCCTTTCCCGGATCCTACTCGGAATACCACAGACAAGGTTTAGACTTTTCGGATCCCAGGAATGCTGCCAATTGGTTCTAGCCTATACCACGAAGGTTCCAACCTCCGGACTCGGTCCGTGGATTAGCAACCCAAGAGATACGCACTCAAGCTGTCGCCCAATGACTACGTTGATCTCAGATAGAATGGGAGTGGTTGTCAGGCACACGTTCATAGGTTGAGGATAATGATGAGTGTCACAGATCATCATATTTTCTATATTGAAGTACAAGTGAATATCTTAGAACAGAATCAAACGTGATTGAATAGAAAACAGTAGTAATTGCATTAATCCATTGAAACACAGCAAAGCTCCTCACCCCCACCTATGGGGTTTAGAGACTCATGCCGTAGAAGATACAATATGAAGTTTAAAATGTCATGATGTGCAAAATGAATCTCTAAAAGTAGTTTTTATACTAAACTAGTAACTTAGGTTTACAGAAAATGAGTAACTAAGTGCAGATAGTGCAGAAATCCACTTCTGGGACCCACTTGGTGCGTGTCTGGGCTGAGCTTTCAAGCTTTCACGTGCACATGCCCAAGGTTGGAGTTAAACGCCACCCTGGGTACCAAAATGGGAGTTTAACGCCAAGAATTGTGCCAGTTCTGGCATTTTACGCCAGAAAATTTTAGGATGGCTTTGAACGTCAATTCGGGCCATTAAATCTCGAGCAAAGTATGAACTATTATATATTTCTGGAAAGCCCAAGATGTCTACTTTCCAACGCAATTGAGAGAGCGCCAATTGGGCTTCTGTAGCTCCAGAAAATCCACTTCGAGTGCAGGAGGGTCAGAATCCAACGGCATCTGCAGTCCTTTTTCAGCCTCTGAATCAGATTTTTGCTCAAGTCCCTCAATTTCAGTCAAAAAATACCTGAAATTACAGAAAAATACACAAACTCATAGTAAAGTCCAGAAATATAATTTTTGAATAAAAACTAATAAAAATATAATAAAAAGTAATTAAAACATACTAAAAATTATGTAAAAACAATGCCAAAAAGGGTATGAATTATCCGCTCATCAACCACCATCACCAACTGGACCTCAGCAGCAGAATTTTCCTCATGAGCAACAGTTTCAGGTGCCGGGATATGAGCAACATTATTAGGCACCGGGCTATGACCAATGGTTTTAGGTGTCATTAAGGTTTATTATCATTACTATTATCGTTATTAATTATTATTATTGTTACTGTGAATGTTAGTTTAATGGTACTAATGTTATTTTGGTTCCGGTATATGAGCACCAGTTTCAGGTGTCGACATATGACCACCATTTTCAGATGCCGGGGTATGAGCACCAGTATCAGGTGCCGGCATATGAGCAGCAATTTCTAGAACCGGCATATGCCTAGTGATCTCAATTTTGTGGTTTATCTTATGCTAATTTAGGGTGGTTTTATCAACTTATCACACACTTATTCATTGAAATTGTCATGTTTTTGTGATTCCCTTGTAATTGAACTTGAATGATAAAAGTATGCTTTTTAAAGCTTAAATCGATTGATTTTATTTCACTATTTCATCCCATTGGTGCCTTGATGTGTGTGTTCAATTGTTCCAGGTTATATAGGACAAAAATGGCATAGAAAGTGAAGAGGAAGCATGTTAGAGTGAGGAATCATGAAGAAAAATTGAAGTTTGGAGTTTTGATAGGCTCGCGTACGCGAGCACCTTGTCTGCGTACGCGACCTTGGAATCACACGTCCTCGCATACGCGAGCACCTTATCTACGTATGCATACTGGGGAAAACGTGCTTCATTAATGAGAACATGTGACCTGCGATTTTAGAGAGTTTTGGACCCCATTCCAAGCCCAATTTGGTGCCAACTAAAGGGAAAATGATAGGGGGTTAACCAAGATACAACACACAACAAGGAGAGAGAATTAAGTAGTTTTAGACCTAGTTTTGTTCTTTGTTTTTCTAGAGAGAGAAACTTTCACTTCTCTCTAGGGTTTAGTGCATTTTGATCATTTCTTGTTGAATTTTTGAATTGAATCTTGTCAATTCTAGTTTTATAGTCCTAATTTTAGTTTCTTTAGCTCTAAGTTTGTTAAATTTCATTGTTATTATTATGTTCTTCTTCTAGTTTTCTTTTATTTCTCACTTTGTGAACTTTGTCAAGTTTGAATGATCATTAGTGAATTAATGTTTTCCATGTTTTATGGTTTTGATTGAGTTATTATTATTGATAATTGGTAGTGGGTAGCTCTAATTTCTAGTTGATTTTGCGATTTAATTATGTTTTTAACCTTGCACACCAAGTGTTTGATAAAATGTTTGCACCAATTATGGAGTAATTTTTTATACTCTTGGCCTAGGTGAAGGGGATTGAGTGACTTGAGTCATTGGGTCTAAGTGGATTGATGATTTGGGGCCCTTGTTGATCAATTTGATGTCCATTAACACTAATATACTACTAAGTTAATTAGTAACTAGGTTGGGACTTATGGTTGATGTTGATTAAGCCTATTTGACATACCTCAAGCATAGAAGTAGACTTGATGGGATTGGTCCCTCACAATTGTCAATATAAGGTTATTAGACCAAGATAGTGATCTCAATTCCTAAGCCTTAGCCAAGAGTTCTTTGCCATTCATATTTGAAAAACCCAAATTCTAATTACTCAATTCTTGTTTTAGTCAGCCTTAGTTGATTAGTTAGTTCTAGAATAGAATTAGATTCATATATTATCTTGTTAAATTGCTATTCACTTAGATATTGCTTGATTGTTTAGATTTAGTTTCTTGTTAATTAAGTTTTTTGCATGTTAAGTTTCTTAGTTTAAATTCTTGCTTATGATTTTCAACTCTGGATTTCTAACCAACCTTTAATTCACACGATTGCCCATTCTCTTTAGGATGACCCGGAAGTAATACTGTTGGTTATTTTTATTAGGTTGAACTTGTGACAACCAATTTAAATTGTGAGAGTTATTCGTCAGTTTGAACTATACTAACAATGGAATTACTTTGTGAAATTCCTAACCGACAATTTTCCTCCCATCAAGTTTTTGGCGCCGTTGCTGGAGAATGGTTGCAATGTGTGTCTTAATGTTGGTTATGTGAATATGTGGATAGTGTGAATAGTTTACTTACTTTAGTTTGTTTTTATTCTAGGTCTTTTTAATGCATGAGCTTATGGTTTCCAAGTTGAATGACTCGGTCACAACCGGATCCTAGTTTAGCTGAATTTGATTCTGAACTTGAAATAACTTTACGCCATATTCGGCAAGCTAGACATTGGTTGGATTATACAGCTAGTGCCTCGGCCTCTCTTGAGGAATCTTCCAAGACACTAGTTCAATCCAAGAGCGATTTAGAGTCCTCATTCAACGAAGGAACTTTTTACTCCTCTGTTGGGACTGCTGACATACCTTTGAGTAGTACAGGTGATAATCATATGGCAGAACCTCGAAGGATCACCTTGCATGAGCAAGGAGCATCGGATCTTATTCTTCAATTATTACAAATACGGTATCCGAATCTAGATGCTAATTTTGAATTGAACAATAGCTTGATTAATTTGTTGCCTAAGTATCATGGATTATCGGGCTAAGATCCTATTAGACACTTAAGGGATTTTCAATTGGCTTACTCTGCAGCTAAGAGACATGGCTCCGATGAAGTTGCGGTTATGGTCTTTGCTTTTCCCTTCTCGTTTGAGGGGCAAGCAAATGAGTGGTTTTATTCTCAACTGGATGAGGTGGTAACTGATTGGGACTTATTGAGAAGGGAATTCTTGGACAAGTTCTTCCCTTCGGAAAGAACTAATTACGTCTAGAAGGAGATTTTGGGTATTATGCAAAGGGACCAAGAGACACTCCATGAATATTGGAGTAGATTCAAGAGGTTGTTGGAGTCTTGTCCACATCATAGGATGGATGCTCATTTGCTTATTAGTTACTTTTGTGGAGGCCTTTTTGCACAAGACAAGAGGCTCCTTGATGCATCTAGTGGTGGCTCCCTTGTTAAATACAAGATAGCAGATGAGGCATTGAGATTGATTAATGATGTTGCCGAAGCTACTCAACATGCTAGAGTGAGAAATAATCCTCTAAAAAGTGTAACGGAAGCGTCTTCTTTCAATTCGGCCTTGACCAAGGTACTTGGGGAGATGACTACTCTTCTCAAGGAAATTCATCAAGGACAAAAATCATCTCCATCTATCCAAGCCATTCAAGCCCCACCTCAAATCCTACAAATTGAGGGACCTCCAAGGGTGTGTGGTGTGTGCTCTTGCACTTCACACTACATGATAAACCCATATTTCATGAGTTATTTTGTGCTTAGTTTGAGTGATTTATTCAATCCTTCACCCACTTATTCATATTAATTGCATGATTTTACTTTCCCTTTCTTATTATGTGATGTATGTGAAAAACATGTTCCTAAGCTTTAAAATGAATTATTTTAATTACCTTTATTTCCATTCGATGCCGTGATTAGTGTGTTGAGTAGTTTCAGATTTTCTAAGGCAGAATGACTTAAAGGATGGAAAAGAAAACGTACAAAAATAGAAGGAAAGTGCGAAACGGAGTTTTGCAGAGACTGGCATCCATGCGATCACATGGACGACGCGATCGCGTTCCAGGAGCGAAGAAGCAGCGACGCGGCCGCATGACTGACGCGGCCGTGCGACTTGAGCATAGCGCATTTGATGCGGACGCGTGACTGACGCGACCGCATGGCAAGGAAAAGCTCCAGATGACGCGACCGCGTGACCCACGCGGACGCGTGCTAGAGGCCACGTATCAGAATTTACAGAATACGCCCCCAGCAATTTCTGAAGCCCTTTTGTCCCAGATCCAAGTACAGAACACACAGATTAGAGGTTATAAAGTGGGAGAATGCATCCATTCAGAAGGGAGCTCACATTTTTACTACTTTCTATGATTTAGATTTAGTTTGAGAGAGGTTCTCTCCTCTCTCTCTTAGGATTTAGGACTTCTCTTAGTTTATAAGAGTGACTCTCGATCCAGGTTTTATGTTTCTTTGTTTTAAGCTTCTCTTTTCACTTTTATTTATCTATTCCAACACTTGAGTTGATTAATTACTTTTATAATTGAATTTATGAATTATCCCATATTATAGATTATTATTTGAATTAATGATATTTGGGGTATTTTCAGTTTATGATTGCTCCTTTTACTTTATGTTATCACTATTTTCGATCTGAAGACATTTTATTCCAGCCATTTACTTTTTCCCTTTCTGGTCTTGGTTAAGAAATCAGTAACTCAACAGATGTCAAACTCAGCATAATTGATAATCGTTATCTTGCTAATTGAACTGAACTTCAATAATCCCAACTTTTTCTTAGGAAATAAATAGGATTCGAAGGTCAAACTAATTAGTCCCTTGACTTTCCTTTGCTTTAGTAAAGGTTAACTAAGTGGAATTTAGATTCAACTTTCATTATTGCTGAGAGAGATAACTAAGTTGGACTTCCAATTTCTCTTACCTTTTCATAAGTTTGCTTTACAGTATTTATTTATTTTAATTGCCATCTACTTTACTGGTCATTTAAATCACTTGCTTCTCACCTTCCAAACCCCGATTACAACCTTTATAGCCAATAATAAGAACATACTCCCTTGCAGTTCCTTGAGAAGACGATCCGAGGTTTAAATACTCGGTTAACAATTTTTAAAGGGGTTTGTTACTTGTGACAACCAAAACATTTGTATGAAAGGACTTTTGAAGGTTTAGAAACTATACTTGCAACGAGGATTTATCCGCAAATTTCTAGACTACGCAAAAGTTCTCTCATCAAAATGGCGCCGTTGTCGGGGAACTGCTAACGTGTGCCTTATTATTGGTTATTGTAAATATTTTTCTTTTGCTTGTTTATTTATTTTTGTTTTTTCCTTTTTATCTTTATTTGCTACCATGAACTCTCACCCCTCTCGCTTTGAGTTTGGTTCTATCTTTGTTGAAGGAAATAGAAGTTACAGTAGGAATATGCATCAAGGTCAGACCAATCAAGGATGGATGGAGCCAAGAGGATCTAATCAACCCTTTAGGCAGCAACACCCTCCGAGATATCCTGGACAAAGACCATTCTATCGTGCATACCCAGCTGAAAGATATGGTGGACAACCTTGTAACTATCGACAAGCCCCACCCCGTGCATATAAACCATCCTTTCAACATAACCTCGAACCACCACACTCACAAGCTTCTCTTCACCATTCGCCACCATATGATCCTTCCTTACCCCAGTACCAATCCAATCACTCCCAATCACCACCACTTTCCTATGTATCATGCCCAAGTCCGGCAACCCGAGAAGCAGAGGTTTGCCTAAAGGAAACAGTAAATAAACTTCAAACAACCATTCGACAACTGGAGCAAACAATAATTCAATGGGTTTCTAGGCGCTCAAATACACAAGAATCAGCCACAGCCCCATGTGAACAGTCTAACGAAGAGCATAGCATGAAGGAGATACCAGAAACTCCAGTGGACAAGACAGAGAATGAATTCGTATTAGAACAGGTAGAAGAAGGTGTCATTGTTCAAGAAGAAGAGTTGGTTGAAGATCTAGGAGATGCTAAACCTCCATGGGAACCCAGAACTGAGGAGAACTCCGTCAAGGACGCTACAGTTGATGCTAAGGAGGATATTGTACAATCTCCTAGGCAAGTTGTTTATGAAGAATCAGACGGAATAACCCAGGACACAAATTTCCTTGATGATGATAGTCACAAGTTAAATTCTCTTAGTAATGAACTGGCATCCGCAAGTGAATTCTCTGAGGTCGAAGAATCTTCCCCAAGTGAATATGAAGACGATGCGGAGGTAGATTTCTCTCAACCTCCAATCTATGACTCAAGTGATGAGGAAGACATAGAAGACTTTGACCAGGACACAGATACAATTGTAGAACTTTGCAAGGAAGTGGAGGAATTCACAGAAGAGCACAAGGTTGTAGAACTTACAGAACCACCGGAAACACCTATCCTAAGGCCATTACCACCTAATACAAGCTTCAAGTGGGTACAATCCTTAACCTATAACTTTACTTATTCACTTGAATATGGTTTGCTTGAAACAGATGGCCAGCTTAGAGCTCTTTGCGGCTTTAAGAGTAAGAGGAAAATGGCTCGTACTCAGAGTTGGTGCACAAGGTTCAATAAGGTTCCACACTTCACCTCGAAGTACACGGATTGGTATCATGCTCAATTGCATGGATCACAGAGAACGTTTGGTCACCATGGTGAGATTCTACTCTTTAAACCGCCCGGATGGAGACCTGTAGATCAAGACGGAGGCGGATTTAAAAACAAGGCTTGGGATCCTGGAATCTATTCTGACATTCGTCACCCCGGGAGCCTGAAAATCTGTTTGAAGCTGCTCAGAAGCTTTACATGCCTAGTATGGAACCCCAGAGGCTATTGGCATTCCAAGCACTGGTGGAGATTTTTGGACGAATTTAAACATAAGCCGCCATAGTAGGAAGCTCCTCCAATGTCCAACTTAAGGACTTTAACTAAAAGTGCTAGGTGGGAGACAACCCACCATGGTATGGTCACTTCTTTTTCAATTTAATTCTTGTTAATTGCTTTCATTTTTATTTTCTTTTTATTTTACTTTATTGAACCTGGAATCATGCATAGCATTCATATTAATCATTGCATTCTGCATTTATCTCAGATTAAAAAAAAAGGGATGCACGACGCGACCGCATGCCCCATGCGATCGCGTCATATTGCGAAAACACTATCCACGCGACCGCGTCATCCACGCGGCCGCGTGACCTGGAGATCGGCGTAAATATCCAACGTCCAGAAAGTTAGGCTGGAATCGTGCGGCCCTTGTGCGTTTTGTACAAATTGGCCCACGCGATCGCATGCCCCATGCGATCGCGTCACTTACACAATACCAATCCCATGCGACCGCGTGAGCGACGCGATCGCATCGCATGGATTGCACATCACCCCAGAAGGAGACAGAGAGTTAAGCTGAAACGGTGCTGGAGTCATGCGTTTAGCACAATTTCCAGCGACGCAATCGCGCGACCCACGCGATCGCGTCATCCCCTCTTCCACCCCTTTCATGCGATCGCGCGACCCATGCGATCGCGTCACCCCATTATCACCCACACCACGCGACCGCGTCCCCACGCGATCGCGTGGATTTGAAAATATAACCCCCCAGCCACGCAAACCCTATCAGTCGCGCAGCCCCCCTAACCCTCTTCTCCCTCTCTTCTTCCCCAACCCACTGCCACTGCCCTCTGTGAACCACCACCCACCACCGCCGGCCATCCCAGCCGCGCCACCCCCCTCTCCCCTATCCAACCCCCTCCCCTATTTCACCCATTACCCTTCCCAAAGCCCCTACCCCCTAACAGCAGCAACCGCCGCGCCGGACGTCACCGCCAGCCACCGTGCCAACCACCGGACGCCACCATCACCACCACCCAAACACCTTCCTGCCTATTCTCTTTATTCCGCTTTCTAGGTTCCGCAGCACGCAAGCCCTTTTATCCGTTCGTAGTTTTTCTTTTTTTTTTTTCCGTTTATGTTCATGTTTAGGATAGCTAGATATGCATGTTGTAGTGGATTTTAGGTTGTTAGGTAGATTAGGCTGTGGTTAGTGGATTTAGGTCTGTTTACTTGCACTGTTCATGTTTCTGTTTCATCAAAACTGTAATTCTGCTGTTCCTGTCACCTTGTTCATATGCTATGATTTCCTGCATTTGCTGCTTGTTACTCTGAATTTCCATGTTTCTATTAATTATAGGTAACTGCAGCAAGTTTTTTTAATTCATATGATCTGCCTTGTTTGCTGTTTATTTTCCGGGACAATCCAATTTTAGCCGGAATGCTGCCCAAATTTTTTGTGAATTGTTTTCATTCATGTTTTGGTTTGGCAATCTAAACTCTGTTGTCCTCTGCCTTAACCAAACCGTTTCATGAATGCTACGGCAGACTTTCTTATCCTCTTTGATTTCCTGGTTTATAAACTGCATCTGTGATATTCTGATTCCAATTCTTGCTTTCTTTATATCTATTAGAATCAACATCACCCTGTTTTCCTTGTTAGGTTTTGAGTTATTTTTAGTCATAATTGTGAGTCCTTGTTACATGGAATATTTTCTTTATGCTACTTACTTTAACCCACATTTTACTGCTTCACTAATTTTAATTTACTAACTTCTTTTTAAAAATCTAACCATACTAACCTTTTAAAATCTCTTTTCTGATTTTTCACTTTCCTCTAACCTTCTAACCATGGCATAATGACAATTTTTCTATTTAACTTGAATTCTGATACATTTTGGATTGTATATTCTTCCTTTCCAAATTTTAAACTACTAAACAATCCTTAATACACATTTACTTGACTCATTTACCTCATTCTAATTCTCCTTTGCCGCTTTGAGTTTTCTTTGTTTAATTTCCTATTTGCTTCCTTATTTTTATCCATATCCTGGTTTCCCATTTTTCAGGATGTCTGCCTCACAGAGGAAAGGAAAAGGCAAGGCTACTGGCAAGTGCAAGAGAGGAGATTCCTCCCGGTCTATCATTGACCTAATGCATGATTCCTCATGGCGGGAGAAGAACTTTACACAACAGGAAAAAGCTGACCAGCTGCTCCCTGCAAATGATTCAACAAAATTTGCAAACCGATACTGCGAGCTGAAGTATCCGGCATTTGCAAACTCCAGGAATCTATACCTGGAGAGAACTCTACGGATTCCAGAAGCACTCCAGCAGTACACCACTGAGCAAATCAAGCAAAGAGGCTGGTTCTTTCTGGAGAGAGCACTGACAGAGGTCAATGCATCTTGGGTCCGGGAATTCTACTGCAACTACTACATCACCACCCTCGATGCAGTGAACCTGAGAGGAAAGCAGATTCTGGTCACTGAGGAGGCCATAGAGGACATTCTCCGGCTCCCAGCCAAGTCCGATCCGCCTGATGGTTATACAAAGGCTGAGGAGGACATGCGCCTGATGCAGTTTGATTGGGATGCTGTAAAGGCACGGATAGCTCTCGACCCGACTGTTCCTTGGGAGATGGGTCAGGACACCACCATGCCTAGATGGATCAAGAGGGCATACTTAAATGATGAGACTCGGTTATGGCACCAGATCTTGAGTAATTATGTGATGCCAAGTACTCATGAGACGGAGATCCCGGCTGCTATGATCACCCTCCTATGGTGTGTGATGGAGGGTAAGGACCTTTATCTACCACGCTTTATCCAGCATTATATGGCCAGGGTCCACCTCCGAGGCACCCTCCCTTTTCCGTATCTGGTTACACAGCTAGGCCGTTGAGCTGACGTGCCATGGGAGGATGCCGATGAGAGACCACCAGCGACGGACTGCAGGAAGATCATTCCTCACAGCAGGAACTTCCTAGCTTTGGGCTCCAGACCACCACCCTTCCCTGCTACTGATGAGACAGCCCCACCGTCTGCTGAACCTTCTTCATCCACGGCTGCCCGTGCTACCCATGCTACATCCACTGCACCTCCACCTGCCTCTGAGCCCGTATACCGCCTCGTGCACCACCTATTCCAACAGCTTGATCAGATGGAGCGCCATAACCGGCGCCGGTATGAGAGATTGGAGCGTCGCAGCCAGCGACGCTATTCGCATCTGAAGCTGATGATTCGACAGGGTGGTGACATCCCCTCCGAACTCGACACACCATCAGAGGAGGAGGAGGATGAGCACGAGGAGGAGACTCACCTCCAGGAGGAGACCCATCCGCAGGCAGGCACAGAGCAGGCTGCACCACATCAGGAGGTTACGCATCAGATCGAGGCTGCAGATCCGGAGATCCTGATCCAGTCAGCACCGCCTCTACAGCAGCCAAACCCTCAGCCCACCACCACCACAGAGCCTCCAGCTACCATCCCTACCAGTGATGACACCCCTTCACACTCGGCTTGACTGAGCATCAGGGACAATACTTCATTTTAAGTGTGGGGAGGTCGCCATCTCTGGAATTTTATTTTGGTGAACCACTACATCTCTTTTTTCCTCTTATTTTGGATATTTTTCTGTATTTTTCTTTTTACTGTTATTTTCTGAGTACTTATACATTGCTACTTTTATGTATTTTTACTCTATTTCCGCATTTTGCATTTTTAGTTCATATTTTTAGTTATTCGGTTTAGTTTGCAATTCTGACTTATTAGTGGATTAATTAGTATAGTTTACCCTTTTTAGCATAAGATAGCATAGTTAAATTGAAAAATATAAAAAGGAAGTAAGCTAGGAAATTGAACATAACAGATTTAAATCCATAAACCTTGTATATATAGTATTACATCATATAGTTAAGTTGACAACATTTCATCAAGGAGGAACATTAAAACTTTAAAGGCTACCCTAAATAAATTTTTTTTATGAGAATAATGGGAATTTTTAACTAAACCTGCATAACATATATGAATGATCTGTGAGTCTTGAGCTTAATTGTATGGTTGCATTCAAACCATAATTTCATTCCTGTGTGTTTCGCTTCTTTTTATTCTGATGTTCTTTACTTTGCTTTAATCTATATGTCCAATTATAGAATATAGAATATAGGATATAGATACATACCAAAAGAATGATTGAGGCCATCATTTGATTTTAGCTCACTTACCCCAAAATAACCTACCTTTTACATCACCCTTGTTAGCCCCCTTGAGCCTTTAAAATCCCTTTTATTCTATTTAGCCACACTACTAGCCTTAAGCAGAAAAACAAAATAAAATTCCAAGTTGAATCCTTGGATAGCTTAAGATAGAAAATTATGAATAGATTAAAATGTGAAAAACCTATTGGGAACATGGATGATAGAAACAAAAGGTAGAAAAGTTGAAAGAAATAAAATAACTCAGAAAATTTGGGAAGCATGCTCATGAGAAATCAAAGTGATTCAATTACCATGTGCATTAAAAAAAAAAAGAGAGAAAGTTATTTTTCAGCATTTAATAAAAGGGGATACAAAAGAATTCCCAAATGCAAAATAAAAGCAATGCACATGGGATAAAAAAAAAATAAAATAAAATTGAAACATGAGCATGTAACAACAAGTGGGATAATATGGGAAAATTGGTAAAGAAGCTTGTTCTACTAAATATGTATGTTAGGTGAGATTTTAGTCTAATTAAGGATTCACTTATTAGCTCACTTAGCCTTATACATATATCCTTACCTTTACCTTGGCCCCATTACAACCTTAATTAAAGACCTCATGACTTTTAGTATGACTGTACTCTATAATTGTTGATTGGTTAGATGAAGAACAAAGTTATAGAAAGTAAGAATAAAAAGAAAAGTAGAGTGCATAAACCCAATAAACACTGAGTGACTAGAGGGTAAACACAAAATCCAATGAGGGTTCAATAACTTATCAACATATATCTGTGCTTAATTTACTAATTGTTTTGCAAGTTTGTACAATATTTTTATTTCCCATCTCATTTGCTAAAATGCTTTATTATTTAAGGGATGGCTATATATATATATATATAACTCCTTGAGAATGTGAATTAATTTGATTACATGTAAGCTTTATATATGAGTGGATAAATTAGAATTGCATGACTCATTTAGGTAGATGCATTTAGAATAGGTTGCATTGCATAACATTCCACCACTTTAACCTTACCTTATTCTTTACCTTGGATTTAGCATGAGGACATGCTATTGTTTAAGTGTGGGGAAGTTGATAAACCCATATTTCATGAGTTATTTTGTGCTTAGTTTGAGTGATTTATTCAATCCTTCACCCACTTATTCATATTAATTGCATGATTTTACTTTCCCTTCCTTATTATGTGATGTATGTGAAAAACATGTTCCTAAGCTTTAAAATGAATTATTTTAATTACCTTTATTTCCATTCGATGCCGTGATTAGTGTGTTGAGTAGTTTCATATTTTCTAAGACAGAATGACTTAAAGGATGGAAAAGAAAACGTACAAAAATGGAAGGAAAGTGCGAAACGGAGTTTTGCAGAAACTGGCATCCACGCGATCGCATGGACGACGCGATCGCGTGCTAGGAGCGAAGAAGCAGCGACGCGGCCGCATGACTGACGCGGCCGCGCGACTTGAGCATAGCGCATTCGATGCGGACGCGTGACTGACGCGATTGCATGGCAAGGAAAAGCTCCAGATGATGCGACCGCGTGACCCACGCGGACGCGTGACAGAGGCCACGTATCAGAATTTACAGAATACGCCCCCAGCGATTTCTGAAGCCCTTTTGGCCCAGATCCAAGTACAGAACACACAGATTAGAGGTTATAAAGTGGGGGAATGCATCCATTCAGAAAGGAGCTCGCATTTTTACTACTTTCCATGATTTAGGTTTTGTTTGAGAGAGGTTCTCTCCTCTCTCTCTTAGGATTTAGGACTTCTCTTAGTTTGTAAGAGTGACTCTCGATCCAGGTTTTATGTTTCTTTGTTTTAAGCTTCCCTTTTCACTTTTATTTATCTATTCCAGCACTTGAGTTGATTAATTACTTTTATAATTGAATTTATGAATTATCCCATATTATAGATTATTATTTGAATTAATGATATTTGAGGTATTTTCAATTTATGATTGCTCTTTTTACTTTATGTTATCACTGTTTCCGATCTAAAGACATTTTATTCCAGCAATTTACTTTTTTCCTTTTTGGTCTTGGTTAAGAAATCAGTAACTCAACAGTTGTCAAACTCAGCATAATTGATAATCGTTATCTTGCTAATTAAACTGAACTTCAATAATCCCAACTTTTTCTTAGGAAATAAATAGGATTCGAAGGTCAAACTAATTAGTCCCTTGACTTTCCTTT
The DNA here is from genome assembly GCF_003086295.3 of Arachis hypogaea. Classification (NCBI taxonomy): domain Eukaryota; kingdom Viridiplantae; phylum Streptophyta; class Magnoliopsida; order Fabales; family Fabaceae; genus Arachis; species Arachis hypogaea. The sequence goes on along the minus strand of NC_092054.1, from coordinate 38,122,420 downwards.
GCTTTAGTAAAGGTTAACTAAGTGGAATTTAGATTCAACTTTCATTATTGCTGAGAGATATAACTAAGTTGGACTTCCAATTTCTCTTACCTTGCCAGAAGTTTGCTTTACAGTATTTATTTATTTTAATTGCCATCTACTTTACTGGTCATTTAAATCACTTGCTTCTCTCCTTCTAAACCCCGATTACAACCTTTATAGCCAATAATAAGAACATACTCCCTTGCAGTTCCTTGAGAAGACGACCCGAGGTTTAAATACTCGGTTAACAATTTTTAAAGGGGTTTGTTACTTGTGACAACCAAAACGTTTGTATGAAAGGACTTTTGAAGGTTTAGAAACTATACTTGCAACGAGGATTTATCCGCAAATTTCTAGACCACGCAAAAGTTCTCTCATCACCACACCAATCAATTTCCTCAAGTCCAAGGAGACTACACTACTCTTGCTGTAGCCAACAACTACAACAACCGTTCTTCCTACCACCCTCAAAATCAATGCAATTACTCTCATGGTAACAACTATAGTCAAGACTGGCGGGATAACTCTCAAGGAAGCAACCACAATCAAAGGTGGAATCAAGGTAACCCTCCTTCTCAATACCAAAATAATTACTAACCTTTTTCTCAACCACCATTCCACAACAACTCGTACCAAGGCAACCAAAATCACCATAATCAACCATTTCAACACTCATATTAAAACCAACCCAGTAACCAAAGATACCAATCACCACATCAAAGACAATAAGCCCTCGCCAATCAACCCTCTTCCTCTTCCTCAAATCAACCCAATGAAGACGCTTTCCGTCCATTCTTTCAAGAACAAGAGAGGCTTCGGTCTATTATGGAGAAAAGTGAAGAAAACAATAGGAACCTTAGCACCCAAGTAGGGAATTTAACCAACCAAATAGTCGAGATGCTCTCTAGGATATCCTTGCATCCTCCCACTAACAATACCAACACCTCCCAATCTTGTAGCTCTTCTACCCTTCCTTCTCAACCTATCACAAACCCTAAAGGTAGCATCAATGCAATTACCTTAAGAAGCAGTACAACACTTGAGGACGTTGAGCCCAAGCTTATCATTTTGAAGGAGGATGTCCCCAATGTAGAAGTTGATGGAACGGTGGAATTAAATGAGGATAAAATGGAGGAAGTTGTAAGGGAAGAGGAAGAATAATTGAAGGCCAAGGAACCAAAGAGGAAGAACATCTTAGAAGAACAAACTCCTATACCCTTCCCCATGGTAACCAAGAAGGCCAAGAAGTATGAGGAGCTTGATCCTAATATGGTGCAACTTTTCAAGAATGTTGAGGTAACTATTCCACTCTTTGACGCCATACATCAAGTTTTGAAATATGCTAAATTTCTTAAGGAGTTGTGTACCCACAAGGAGAAGATAGAGTATTTTATCAATCTTTTCTCACATTTATTCAATGAAATAGCATGGTTTTGTGATTCTCCCTTAATTTGTGCTTAAGTGTGAAAACATGCTTTTAGACCTTTAATTTGATGATTTTAATTCACCTTTGATTCCACTAGATGCCTTGATGTGTTTGCTAGTAATTTCAGGTTGAAAAGGCTAGGAATGGATTAAAGGAGTGAAGAGAAAAGCATGCAAAATGGAGAACACATGGAAAAGCCAAAGAATTGGATGAGCTCATGGACGCGCACGCGTGGATCGCGAAAACTCAAGGGACGCGCACGCGTGCTGTATGCGTACGCGTCAGTGGCCGCACATGATTTTTAAGAGGAAAAAGTGCCCAGCGAATTCTGAGAAGCTGTGGGGCCCATTTTGTAACCAACTTTGGCGCCAAAATGCTTTAAAAATCAAGGATTGAAGAGCAAAGGGGGATTCCATCATTTTCCACATAGTTTAGCTTAGTTAATACTTTTAGTTAGTTTTAGAGAGAGAAGCTCTCACTTCTCTCTAGGAATTAGGATTAGGTTTAGTTCAATAATCTTAGATCTAGGTTTTAATTCATGCTCTCTTCTACTTCTACCTCTCAATTTTTTGTTCTTCTATTCTTTTGTTGTAATTTCTTCTACTTTGTTTCCATACTTGTTGTTGATCCACTCTTGTTCCTTTTATTTTCTTTCAATTCAATTTGAGGTAATTCATGTCAATAATGTTCTTTTTTATTGTTGTTGTTAATTCTTTGTAATAATTGTTGTTAGATTTCATTCTTGTTGTCAATTTACTATGCTTTCTTTTTATGCCTTCCAAGTGTTTGTCAAAATGCTTGAGACGATGTTAGAGTAGAATTTTATGTTCTTAGCTTGGGAAGGTAACTTAGGAATTCTTGAGTTACTAATGTCCAAGTGATTGATAGTTGATAGCCATTGACTCTAGTTCTCATTAATTCAATTAGTGAATAGCTAGGACTTATGGACCTGGATTGATATAGCTCATTTGACTTTCCTTTACTTGTTAGAGGATGACTTAGTGGGATTGATCCTTGCAATTATCATATTGTGGTTAGTGATAAGGATAGAGATCCTTGACCACCAAACCTTGCCAACACCTTTTTGTCATTTGATTTCCTTTACCATTTACTTTTCTTGTTCTCTATTCAAAACCCCAAAATATACATGTCCATAGCCAATAACAAGAACACTACCCTGGAATTCCTTTGAGAGATGACCCGAGGTTTGAATACTCCGGTTATTAGAATAATTAGGGATTTGTACTTGTGACAAACAAATTTTTGTATGAAGGGATTAGTGTTGGTTTAGAAACTATACTTCGACGAGATTTCATTTGAGAAATTTTAAACCGTCAAAAATCCATTCATCAATATCCTAGAGACACCTCCCATTGATTCGGATAGACCATCTTCCATCTTACTTGGGAGACCATTCTTAAAGACATCCCGCTTTAAATTGGATGCTTATTCTGGGAAATATTCTTTTGAAGCCAAAGAAAGGTGGTAAGGTTCAAATTGGATGAAACTATGAGGCAACCACTAGAGGTGCACTCCATTTTTGGTTGTGACATCATTGAAGATCATATAGTTTAAGTCCACTTTAGAGGTGATGAGGGAATTTATGTCAATAAAGGTTTGAGTACCAAAGGAGTTGGTAAGGAAGATGAAGATGCTCCACAACTTCTACATTATCAAGAAGACAACGCTACTAATCGTGGTCCAATTAACAAGTGGAAGCATCTTCCATTGAAGGACACTCTTGCCGAAGGCAACAAGGAGAGCAAGATAGATGTCCTTGAGGATGTCCCAAGGAGATGAAGCTTAAGCTCATGACTGTCCAACTTAAGGCCGTTAAACAAAAGTGGTAGGTGGGAAACACCCCACCATTGTATGATCTTCCATTTTTCTTTGTTTTCATGTTGAATACTTGCTTAGATTTGCCGGAATTTGATTGGTTTGGATCTTTGATTCTTTTAGTTCCCTTTTGTCTATGTGGATATTTGCTTTAGGAACTTTATTTCGCTTGTTTTAGGCCTTAGAGCATAGAAATTGGTAATATCTTGTGTAGGGTAGCCTCTTGGAGGGTGGAACAAAAGTTTTGTTCCCTGCTGATCTCGCGTACGCGGCCACATTCCTGTGTATGCACACACATTTTTTTAGCTCAAGACGCGTATGCGGTTGTTGCCCGCATACGCATTGCCTTCAAACAGAGAGTACCATCTGCATATGGGGCTTTCGCGTAAGCGCTTCACCTTTCGCGAACCATCTATTCGCGTAAGCAATTCCTTCACATATGCATGTTCCAAAGGCATCCAGCAATGCATGCGTATATGGCCCTTCTGCTGCATACACATCACCCTATTTTGGCCCAAGACGCATGTGCGACCCATGTTCGCATACGCAATGGCCCCATGCAGAGAGCACCTTCCGAGTATAGGCTGCTTGCGTACGCAACCTCTGCCTCCAGCTCTTCATTGATGTGTACACCCCCTCACACATGCATACGCATGGGTTCAAAAACCCTGAACCCCCTGTCGCGAACCCTTCTTCTCTCTTCACCCCTCTTTCATTTTATTTAACCAAATCATTCATCCTGCTACCACACTGCCACAACCCAACTCAGTCTAGCGCCACCGTCGCCGCCAATCTCTCTCTCTCCTCCATTCTCCCTCTTCCACTCTTCTCTTCTACAAAACCACCACCACCCTGTTGCAGCACCCTATCACGAGCTTCCTTTCGGTGATAGCTCTGCCGTTTCAATGCACCGCGCAACCACCACGCACTCCTTTTCCTATTCCTTCACCCCCTTTATTTTGCTCAGGTTCTTATTTCAAATTTCTGTTTTCTTTTCAGTTTAGGACTTAGTGTTTCAATTTGTTTTTAGTTTTAATTTCGTATTATTTAGTGATTTAGGTTAGTATATCTGTTGATTAGACATGATTGCAAGTGTCGGATTGATTGTGTTTGAGCTGATTGTTGCTTGCTTTTGGTTAATGATGAGCGGATAATTTATATGCTTTTTAGCATTGTTTTTAGTATGTTTTTAGTATGTTTTAGTTAGTTTTTATTATATTTTATTAGTTTTTAAATAAAAATCACATTTCTGGACTTTACTATGAGTTTGTGTATTTTTCTGAAATTTCAGGTATTTTCTGGCTGAAATTGTGGGACCTGAGCAAAAATCTGATTCAGAGGCTGAAAAAGGACTGCAGATACTGTTGGATTCTGACCTTCATTCACTGGAAGCGAATTTTTTGGAGCTACAGAAGTTCAATTGGCTCGCTCTCAATTGCGTTGGAAAGTAGACATCCTGGGCTTTCCAGCAATATATACTAGTCCATACTTTGCTCGAGATTTGATGGCCCAAACTGGCGTTCCAAGTTGGCATAAAAATTCTGGCGTCAAAACGCCAAAACTGGCAGAAAAGCTGGAGTTAAACGCCCAAACTGGCACAAAAGCTGGCGTTTAACTCCAAGAAAAGTCTTTATATGTGAAAGCTTCAATGCTCAGCCCAAGCACACACCAAGTGGTCCCGGAAGAAGATTTCTGCAAAAGGATCAATGGATCCTATTCCAACATGATCGAGAACCAACAGCTGATTAGCCGTGCGGTGACAGCGCATTTGGACCATTTTCACTGAGAGGACGAGAGGTAGCCATTGACAATGGTGAAACCCAACATAAGCTTGCCATGGAAAGGAGTATGAATGATTGGAAGAAGGCAATAGGAAAGCAGAGGTTCAGAAGGAACAAAGCATCTTCATACGCTTATCTGGAATTCTCACCAATGAATTACATAAGTATCTCTATCCTATTTATGTTTTATTCATCTTTTAATTATCAATTCTCCATAGCCATTTGAATCTGCCTGACTGAGATTTACAAGATGACCATAGCTTGCTTCAAGCCGACAATCTTTGTGGGATCGACCCTTACTCACGTAAGGTTTATTACTTGGACGACTCAGTGCACTTGCTGGTTAGTTGTGCGGAGTTGTAATAAAGAGTTAAGATTACAATTGTGCGTACCATGTTGTTGGCGCCATTGATGATCACAATTTCGTGCACCAAGTTTTTGGCACCATTGCCGGGGATTGTTTGAGTTTGGACAACTGACGGTTCATCTTGTTGCTCAGATTAGGTAATTTTATTTTATGTTTAAGCTTTTTACTTTTTATTTTCGAAAAAAAAAAAGAAAAAAATTAATATTCTGTTCTTCGGAGTTTTTAAGAATGAATTCTAGAGTTTCATGATAATTTGTTGAAGTCTGGCTAGTTGTGAAACCATGTCTAAACTTTTGGACCGAGGTTTCAACTTATCATCACAAGAGCTTGTTGATTTCAATCAATTTTGCTGTTGAAGGTAATGATTTGCTAAAGCTTGGCTGGCCATTGGCCATGTCTAGTGTTTTGGACCGAAGCTTTCACTGAAAGCTTGGCTGGCTAGTAAGCCATGTCTAATTCCTGGACCGGAGTTTTAGACTAACATTGCATGATTCCTGGAATTCTCATTAAAAATGTTGAATACCTTATTTTCTCTTTTTCCAATTAATTTTCGAAAAATTACAAAAAAAATTAATAAAATTTTAAAACCAAAAATATTTTGTGTTTCTTGTTTGAGTCTAGTGTCAATTTTTAAGTTTGGTGTCAATTGCATGTCTTTATTCTTCCTGCATTTTTCGAATATATGCATTATGTTCTTCATTCATCTTCAAGTTGTTCTTGATGATTTCCTTGCTCTGATCTTTAAATTCTCTTACTTTGTGTGTTTTGTTGTTTCTCATATGTATTCTAAATTTGTTATTGTCTCTAATATGAAAATTTCTAAATTTGGTGTCTTGCATGCATTGTTTATTTGATCTTAGTTCTTCATGATTTAGTTTCATTTTGTTATTATTCTCTAAAAATTAAAAAAAAAATTTAAAAACTATGTCTTTTCAAGTCAATAATACAGAGAATTGAAGATTCAGAACATTCAGCAGAGGAATTACACAGAAAAAGTTGGGCATTCAAAACGCCCAATGAGGAAGGGAAACTGGCGTTTAAACGCCAGCCAGGGTACCTGGCTAGGCGTTAAACGCCCAAAAGGGTAGTATTTTGGGCGTTAAACGCCAGAATGGATACCATTCTGGGCATTTAACGCCAGGAGGACATTAGAGGGAAGATTTTGTTTTTAATTCAAATCTTTTTCAAATTTTCATACTTTTTCAAAATCAAATCTTTTTCAAATTTTCATACTTTTTCAAAATCAAATCTTTTTCAAATCATATCTTTTCAATCATATCTTTTCAAAATCAATTTCTTTCCATTTTTTATTTTTTTACTATTTTCGAAAATCCTTGTTATAATTAATGATTTAATTCAAAATTTTCAAGTTGTTACTTGCCTATTAAGAAAGGATCAATTTTGAATTTTAGAATCATATCTTTTAAATTTCTTGTTAGCCAAGTCATTAATTTTAAAAAAAAAATCAAATCTTTTTAATTGATTGACAATCATATCTTTTTGAAAACCATATTTTCTCAATCATATCTTCTCAATCACATCTTTTTCAAAATTTATTTTCAATCATATCTTTTTTATTTCTAATTTCAAAATCTTTTTTTCAAAACCAGTTAACTACTTTCTCAATTTCAATTTTCGAAAATCATCAACCATTTTTAAAAAAGAAAATTTTTTTAATTATTTCAAAATCTTTTTAATTTGTTTTCGAAAATTCTTCCCCTCTTCTCACATCCTTCTATTTAAGGACTAAACACTCCTCCACTATCAGCAATTCGGACTCTCTCTCTATAAGTTCGAATTCTCTCCTCTCTACCTCCTCCTTCTACTCTTCTTTTCCTCTGACACCTCAACAAATCCCTATACTGTGACATAGAGGATTCCATACTTTCTTCTCCTCTCTTTCATATGAGCAAGAGCAAGGACAAAGGCATTCTTGTTGAAGCTGATCCTGAACCTGAAAGGACCTTGAAGAGAAAGCTAAGAGAAGCTAAAGTACAACTCTCTGTAGAGGACCTAACAGAAATTTTCAAACAAAAAGAAGCCATGGCAGCCGAAAACAATAACAATGCCAACAATGCAAGGAAGGTGCTTGGTGACTTTACTGCACCTACTCCCGACTTCTATGGAAGAAGCATCTCTATCCCTGCTATTGGAGCAAATAACTTTGAGCTTAAGCCTCAATTAGTTTCTCTAATGCAACAGAATTGCAAGTTTCATGGACTTCCATTAGAAGATCCTCATCAGTTCTTAGCTGAATTCTTGCAAATCTGTGATACTGTTAATACCAATGGGGTTGACCCTGAGGTCTACAGACTTATGCTCTTCCCTTTTGCTGTAAGAGACAGAGCTAGAACATGGTTGGACTCACAACCTAAAGAAAGCCTGAACTCTTGGGAAAAGCTAGTCAATGCCTTCTTGGCAAAGTTCTTTCCACCTCAAAATTTGAGTAAGCTTAGAGTGGAAGTCCAAACCTTCAGACAGAAGGAAGGTGAATCCCTCTATGAATCTTGGGAAAGATACAAGTAATTGATCAGACGGTGTCCTTCTGACATGCTTTCAGAATGGAGCATCATAGGTATCTTCTATGATGGTCTATCTAAACTGTCCAAGATGTCATTGGACAGCTCTGCCGGAGGATCTCTTCATCTGAAGAAGACGCCTGCAGAAGCTCAGGAACTCATTGAAATGGTTGCAAATAACCAATTCATGTACACTTCTGAAAGGAATCCTGGGAATAATGGGACAAATCAGAAGAAAGGAGTTCTTGAGATTGATACTCTGAATGCCATATTGGCTCAGAACAAAATATTGACTCAACAAGTCAATATGATTTCTCAGAGTCTGTCTGGCATACAAGCAGCAACAGGCAGTATCAAAGAAGCCTCATCTGAAGAAGAAGCTTATGATCCTGAGAATCCAGCAATGGAAGAGGTGAATTACATGGGAGAACCCTATGGAAACACCTATAATCCTTCATGGAGAAATCATCCAAATATCTCATGGAAGGACCAACAGAGGCCTCAACAAGGCTTTAACAACAGTAATGGTGGAAGAAATAGGTTTAGCAATAGCAAGCCTTTTCCATCATCTTCTCAGCAACAGACAGAGAATTCTAAGCAGAGCCACTCTGACTTAGCAACCATAGTCTCTGATTTAATTAAGACCACTCAAAGTTTCATGACTGAAACAAGGTCCTCCATTAGAAATTTGGAGGCACAAGTGGGTCAGCTGAGTAAGAAAGTTACTGAACTCCCTCCTAGTGCTCTCCCAAGCAATATAGAAGAGAATCCAAAAAGAGAGTGCAAGGCCATCAACATAACCCACATGGCCGAACCTGGAGAGGAGGAAGAGGCAGTGATCTCCACTGAGGAAGACCTCAATGGACGTCCACTGGCCTCCAAAGAGTTCCCTAATGAGGAACCATGGGAATCTGAGGCTCATACACAGACCATAGAGATTCCATTGAATTTACTTCTGCCATTCATGAGCTCTGGTGAGTATTCTTCCTCTGAAGAGGATGAAGATATTACTAAAGAGCAAGTTGCTAAGTACCTTGGAGCAATCATGAAGCTAAATGCCAACTTATTTGGTAATGAGACTTGGGAGGATGAACCCCCCTTGCTCACCAAAGAACTGGATGACTTGACTTGGCAGAGATTACCTTAGAAGAGACAGGATCCTGGGAAGTTCTCAATACCTTGTACCATAGGCACCATGACCTTTGAGAAAGCTCTGTGTGACCTGGGGTCAAGTATAAACCTCATAACTCTCTCTGTAATGTAGAAGCTAGGGATCCTTGAGGTACAAGTTACAAGAATCTCACTAGAGATGGCAGACAATTCAAGAAAACAGGCTTATGGACTTGTACAGGATGTCTTGGTAAAGGTTGCAGACCACTACATCCCTGCTGATTTCATAATCCTAGACACTGGGAAGTATATGGATGAATCCATCATCCTTGGCAGACCCTTTCTAGCCACAGCAAAAGCTGTGATCGATGTTGACAGAGGAGAATTGGTCCTTCAAGTGAATAAGGACTCCCTTGTGTTTAAGACTCAAGGTTCTCCTTCTGTAACCATGGAGAGGAAGCATGAAAAGCTTCTCTCAATGCAGAGTCAAACAGAGCCCCCCACATTCAAACTCTAAGTTTGGTGTTGGGAGGCCAACACTAGGCTCTGAACATCTATGAGGCTCCATGAGAGCCCACTGTCAAGCTATTGACATTAAAGAAGCGCTTGTTGGGAGGCAACCCAATTTTATTATATCTATTTATTTTTTATTGCTATTTTATATTTTCTGTAGGTTGATGATCATGTGAAGTCACAAAAATAACTAAAAAAGCAAAAATAGAATGAAAAGCAGTATTAAAAATAGCACACCCTGGAAGAGAAGCTTACTGGCGTTTAAACGCCAGAAAGGGGCACAGAGCTGATGTTTAACGCCAGAAATAGGCACAAAACTGGCGTTAAACGCCAGAAAGGGGAGAAAAGCTGGCGTTAAACGCCAGAAATGGGCAGCAACTTGGCGTTTAACGCCAGGATTGGCATAGGAAGGGGCGTTTACACGCCAACATGGTGCAGGGATGAGAAATTCTTGACACCTAAGGATTTGTGGACCCCACAGGATCCACACCTACCTCATCTCTCTCTCTCTCCTTCACACATTTCCATAACACCCTTCCCCAAACACCCTTCACCAATCACCTCAATGCCTCTTCCCCAAAAACCCCTCACCTATCAAATCCTACCCTTTTCTCCATAATCTCTTCACCAATCCACATTCATCCATCATAAAACCCCACCTACCTCACCATTCAAATTCAAACCACTTTCCCTCCCAAACCCACCCACACATGGCCGAACCCTACCCCTCTCTCCACTCCTATATAAACCCCTCATCCCTCCTTCATTTTCACACATCACAAACACTTCTTTCCCCACTTGGCCGAATCACTCCCACTTCTCCATCTCCTCTATTTTCTTCTTTTTCTACTCCTTTCTTTCTTCTTTTGCTCGAGGACGAGCAAACCTTCTAAGTTTGGTGTGGTAAAAGCGTTGCTTTTTATTTTTCCATAACCATTTATGGCACCTAAGGCCGGAGAAACCTCTAGAAAGAGAAAAGGAAAGGCAAAAGCTTCCACCTCCGAGTCATGGGAGATGGAGAGATTCATCTCAAGAGTGCATCAAGACCACTTCTATGAAGTTTTGGCCAAGAAGAAGGTGATCCCCGAGGTCCCTTTCAAACTCAAAAAGGGTGAATATCCGGAGATCCGACATGAGATTCGAAGAAAAGGTTGGAAAATTCTCACCAACCCCATTCAATAAGTCGGGATCTTAATGGTTCAAGAGTTCTATGCCAATGCATGGATCACCAAGAACCATGATCAAAGTGTGAACCTGAACCCTAAGAATTGGCTTACAATGGTTCGGGAGAAATGCTTAGATTTCAGTTCGAAAAATATAAGGTTGGCATTCAACTTGCCCATGATGCAAGGAGATGCACGCCCCTATACTAGAATGGTCAACTTTGATCAAAGGTTGGACCAAGTCCTGATAGACATTTGTGAAGAGGGCACTCAATGGAAGAGAGATTCAAGAGGGAAGCCGGTTCAACTAAGAAGGCATGACCTCAAGCCTGTGGCTAGGGGATGGTTGGAGTTCATCCAACGCTCAATCATTCCCACTAGCAACCGGTCTGAAGTTACTATAGACTGGGCTATCATGATCCATAGCATCATGATTGGAGAGGAAGTAGAAGTTCATGAGGTTATATCCCTAGAACTCGACATAGTGGCGGACAAGTCCTCTACTTTGGCAAGGTTAGCCTTCCCTCATCTCATTTGTCACATCTGCAATTCAGCTGGAATTGACATAGAGGAAGACATCCTCATTGATGAGGACAAGCCCATCACTAAGAAAAGGATGGAGCAAACAAGAGAGCCCACTCATGGACAAGAGCATGAGGAAATTCCTCATCATGAAATCTCTGAGATGCCTCAAGGGATGCATTTTCCTCCACAAAACTATTGGGAGCAAATCAACACCTCCCTAGGAGAATTAAGTTCCAACATGGGACAACTAAGGGTGGAGCACCAAGAGCATTCCATCCTCCTCCATGAAATTAGAGAAGACCAAAAAGTCATGAGGGAGGAGCAATAAAGCCAAGGAAGAGACATTGAGGAGCTCAAACACTCCATAAGATCTTCAAGAGGAAGAACAAGCCGCCATCACTAAGGTGGACCCGTTCTTTAATCTCCTTGCTCTTATTTTTCTATTTTTCAAAAATTATGCTTTATGTTTATCTATGTTTGTATCTTTATTACATGATCATTAGTGTCTTAGTGTCTATGTCTTAAAGCTATGAATGTCCTATGAATCCATCACCTTTCTTAAAAGAAAAATGTTTTAATCACAAAAGAACAAGAAGTACATGATTTCGAATTCATCCTTGAAACTAGTTTAATTATTTTGATGTGGTGACAATACTTTTTGTTTTCTGAATGAATGCTTGAACAGTGCATATTTTTTGAATTTGTTGTTTATGAATGTTAAAATTGTTGGCTCTTGAAAGAATGATGAAAAAGGAGAAATGTTATTGATAATCTGAAAAATCATAAAAATAATTCTTGAAGCAAGAAAAAGCAGTGAAAAGCTTGCGGAAAAAAGAAGAAGAAGAAGAGAAAAAAATTGGCGAAAAAAAGAAAAAAGAAAGAAAAAGAAAAAGTAAGCAGAAAAAGCCAATAGCCCTTTAAACCAAAAGGCAAGGGTAAAATAAAAAGGATCCAAGGCTTTGAGCATTAGTGGATAGGAGGGCCCACAGGAATAAAATCCTGGCCTAAGCGACTAAACCAAGCTGTCCCTAACCATGTGCTTGTGGCGTGAAGGTGTCAAGTGAAAAGCTTGAGACTAAGCGGTTAAAGTCGTGGTCCAAAGCAAAAAAAAGAGTGTGCTTAAGAGCTCTGGACACCTCTAATTGGGGACTCTAGCAAAACTGAGTCACAATCTGAAAAGGTTCACCCAGTTATGTGTCTGTGACATTTATGTATCCGGTGGTAATACTGGAAAACAAAATGCTTAGGGTCACGGCCAAGACTCATAAAGTAACTGTGTTCAAGAATCAACATACTGAACTAGGAGAATCAATAACACTATCTGAATTTTGAGTTCCTATAGATGCCAATCATTCTGAACTTCAAAGGATAAAGTGAGATACCAAAACTGTTCAGAGGCAAAAAGCTACTAGTCCCGCTCATCTAATTGGAGCTAAGTTTCATTGATATTTTAGAATTTATAGTATATTCTCTTCTTTTTATCCTATTTGATTTTCAGTTGCTTGGGGACAAGCAACAATTTAAGTTTGGTGTTGTGATGAGCAGATAATTTATACGCTTTTTGGCATTATTTTTAGTATGTTTTAGTTAGTTTTTATTATATTTTTATTAGTTTTTAAATAAAAATCACATTTCTGGACTTTACTATGAGTTTGTGTATTTTTCTATGATTTCAGGTATTTTCTGGCTGAAATTGAGTGACCTGAGCAAAAATCTGATTCAGAGGCTAAAAAGGGATTGCAGATGCTGTTGGATTCTGACCTCCGTGTACTCGAAGCGGATTTTCTGGAGCTAAAAAAGCCCAATTGGCGCGCTCTCAATTGCGTTGGAAAGTAGACATCCTGGGCTTTCCAACAATATATAATAGTTCATACTTTGCTCGAGATTTGATGGCCCAAACCGGCGTTCCAAGTCAGCATAAAAATTCTGGCGTTAAAAACGCCAGAATTGGCAGAAAAGCTGGAGTTAAACGCCCAAACTGGCACAAAAGCTGGCGTTTAACTCCAAGAAAAGTCTCTACATGTGAAAGCTTCAATGCTCAGCCCAAGCACACACCAAGTGGGCCCGGAAGAAGATTTCTGCATTAATTACTTATTTCTGTAAACCCTAGGCTACTAGTTCTCTATAAATAGGACCTTTTGCTATTGTATTTTTATCTAGGTTCTTCTGGTTCCCTCTCTGGGGCCGAAGCCAATGATCACCATTATCATTTTTATATTTTCAATGGTGGAGTTTTTACACAGCATAGATTAAGGTGTGGAGCTTTGTTGTTCCTCATGAATTAATGCAAAGTACTATTGTTTTTCTATTCAACTCAAGCCTATTTCTGTTCTAAGATATCCACTCGTTCTTCAACCTGACGAATGTGATGATCTGTGACACTCATCATCATTCTCACCTATGAACGCGTGCCTGACAACCACTTCCGTTCTACTTGCAATAACTTGAGTGTGTATCTCTTAGCCTCCTGGTTCATGACGCATGGTTGCCTCGCTTGACAACCGAGCCTTCCATTCCATGAGATCAGAGTCTTCGTGGTATAGGCTAGAATCAATTGGCAGCATTCTTGAGATCCAAAAAGTCTAAACCTTGTCTATGGTATTCCGAGTAGGATCTGGGAAGGGATGACTGTGACGAGCTTCAAACTCGCGAGTGTTGGACGTAGTGACAGACGCAAAATGATCAATGGATCCTATTCCAACATGATCGAGAACCAACAGCTGATTAGCCGTGCGGTGACAGTGTATTTGGACCATTTTTACTGAGAGGACGGGAGGTAGCCATTGACAATGGTGAAACCCAACATAAGCTTGCCATGGAAAGGAGTATGAATGATTGAAAGAAGGTAATAGGAAAGCAGAGGTTCAGAAGGAACAAAGCATCTTCATATGCTTATCTGGAATTCTCACCAATGAATTACATAAGTATCTCTATCCTATTTATGTTTTATTCATCTTTTAATTATCAATTCTCCATAACCATTTGAATCTGCCTAACTGAGATTTACAAGATGACCATAGCTTGCTTCAAGCCGACAATCTCTGTGGGATCGACCCTTACTCACGTAAGGTTTATTACTTGGACGACCCAGTGCACTTGCTGGTTAGTTGTGCGGAGTTGTGATAAAGAGTTGAGATTACAATTGTGCGTACCAAGTTGTTGGTGCCATTGATGATAATAATTTCGTGCACCAGTTAACTTTGAGAGATTTAAATCATGCATATTGATGCGTGAGCATCTTATATCCTTTTTCTAGTTATTTTTAGTTAGATTTCATTTAATTTTACTTGATTTTGATGCAAAAATCCTCTTTGGACACTACTTTGAGTTTTTCTTGTGTTTTTATGATTTCAGGTGAAATTCTGAACAATTTGGCTGAGTTTGGAGCTAAAAAGAAAAATGTTGGCAACACCCCCCTGGGCGCTGAATGCTCAACCGGCGTTTCATGCCAGCAGGGGATCAAGACCAGAAACGTGCACTCCTCCCTTGGGGCGTTTAACGCCCAATCTGGCATTAAACGCCAGCAGCTGGCCTAATTCACCCTCATTTGGGCCTCTTAAGTGGATTTTGCACTCCTTAGCTTGTTTTTAATTCCTTTTTGTAATTTTTAATTACAAACAATATCTTTTAGGATTATTATTATTTTATTTCCATATCAAATTAGATTAATATTAAAAGGAAAAGATCACTTGTATCTGGGTCTTCTTCCTTCCGTATTTTTCAGAACCCTGTTTTCTCTGTAAGTCATGAGCAATTAAACCTCTTGGTTAAGGTTAGGAACTCTATTTATTTCTTTGGATTAGAACTATTATTCTTCTATTTTAATTAATGTTTTGATTGAATTATAAAGTTTGTTTTCATTCTTAATCTTATGAACTAGGTGGAACGAGAGTATGACCCTTTTCTACTTGAGTTCTTGTGATTCTCGAGAGAGTTATCTTGCTTGAACTACATCTTGAAAACAAATTTCTCCTGAATTGCTAATTACATGAGTTAATTGGGATATGTGACATATAATCCTATTAGTAGGGGTGGCAAGCGGGGAAGCCCGCCCCGCTCGGCCAAAAGCTTGCCCTTTGGCAGACTAGCCCGCCCCGCCCTACCTAGTGAGGTGGTCCTAGAATCCCACCCTGCCCCACCTAACTGCGGGCTGGTGGGCTAGCGGGCTAAGCCCGCCAAAGCTCCTCTTTTTTTTTTACTATTAACTACTAAATAATATATATAATTTCACAATCATATTAATAAATTTATAGTTTCTAAAGGCATAAAAAATTATATTTTTTATATTCCTAAACATCAAAATCTTTGTAATTATAAATATCTAATAAACATAATTATAAACCAAGTTTTCATCCAAAATATAAGTATAAATATTCTCTCCAAAGCAAAATAAACATAATTTAAAACATAATTATAAATATTGTCTCCAAAGTAACATAAACATAATCCAAACCACTCAGTTTTTATCTTCACACTCTTGTAAGTTAGGTTGGGGAAAGTTAAGTTTTGGCCAAAAAATTATAAAAATACCCCCTCACTAAAAAAATACTAAGCCCGGCGGGGAAGCCCGCCCCGCCCCGCCAAAGCCCGTGGTTTAAGCGGTGCGGGTTAAGTGGGCTTTTGCTATTTGGCGGTCCTAATTTTCTAGCCCGGCCCACCTTTTTTGGCGGGTTACACGGACCGACCCGGTGGGTTTAGGCCCGTTTGCCACCCCTACCTATTAGCTTTGGGTAATTAGGGTTTTTGTGGCTATAAACTAGTTTTTGAATTTCACCTTCTAATCTGAATTAAGTAACCACGAGAATAGCGGTTAATGAAGGTTAGAGGAGATTAAATCACTAAGAGATTAGGGTTTAATCATTTACAATTTGCCATAGAATGAATCATGCATTGTTAAAATAGTTGGTAAGAACTTTTAATCCGGAAAAGTAAACATCTCCGAGACCTTAATTGTTTTCCTATACTGTTTTCACACTAAACCTTTTGATTGCTTTATTTACTTTCTTATTTATTGTTTTATGTGTTCAACCATCAAAACCCTTTTCTATTCACCTAACTAAGTCCAACCTGACAACCATTGCTTGCTCAGCCGACAATCCTTGTGGGATCGACCCTCACTCACCTGAGGTATTACTTGGATGACCCGGTGCACTTGCTGGTTAAGCTGTGGGTATTCAAAAATCTTGCACCAAATTTTTGGCGTCGTTGCCGGAAATTATTTGTGACTGACAACTACCAGTTGTCTGGTTATTTAGATTAGGTATTTTTCTTAGTTTTTGTTTCTTCCTTTTTCTGTAAATTTTCGAAATCATTTTAGTTTACTTTATTTTCCTTTAATTTTTTATTTTAAGTTTGGTGTCCCGTTAGTGTTTTACTCTTTTTATTTTTATCAAACTTTTCTATTGTTTTCCTCTTTTAAGTTTTCAAATTTTTAGGTTATTTTTGCATTCTTTTAGTTTAATTATTGCTTTATTTTATTTTATTTCTTATTTTTAGGATATCTCATTGGGAGCTCTCTATACTTTGACATAGAAACTCCCACTTTCCTTGGTTTTTTGTTTGTGCGTGCAGGAATAGGGGGAGCTCACTATGGAACCAAATGGGAATGCATAACTCAGAAGAATCATGGGCTCTTACACAGCCTCCACTCCCAATTTTTATGGAAGAAGCATCAGTGTGCATCCTATTGGAGCAGATGAGTTTGAGATCAACCCACAGTTGATCATCCTGGTACAACAAAATTGCCAATTTCACGGGCTTCTGCACGAAGATCCTAACATGTTCATCTCTAACTTCCTGCGGATCTGTGATACTGTGAAAACCATTGGAGTAAACCTTGGAGTTTACAAGCTGATACTCTTTCCATTTGCTGTGAAAGATTAAGCAAAGGAATGACTTGATGCTCAACCTTAGGAGAGCTTGAACACCTGGAATAAAGTGGTCAATAAGTTTTTGAACAAGTTCTTTCCAACGAGGAGATTGACTAAGCTGAGGACAGATGTTCAGACCTTTAGGCAGGGAGAGAGTGAGTCCCTCTACGATGCTTGGAAGAGGTATAAGCTGATGCTTAAGAAATACCCTCCTGATATGTTCTCGGATTGGGGCAAGCTAGATATCTTCTATGATGGACTCTCTGACATGGCCAAAATATCTCTGGATAATTCTGCAGGTGGCTCCATACACATGAAGAAGACACTTGAGAAGGCTGATGAGATCATTGAAATGGTTGCCAATAATCAGTACTTATACTCATATGAGAGGACCTCAGTAAGGAAGGGAGTTAAGGAAGAGTCCATTGCAGACGCAATTCTTGCCCAGAACAAACTCCTAGTTCAACAGATGAACCTTCTCACACAACAGTTACAGAGCATGCAAAGCTCAGTCACCATGTTATAGAATGTTGTTCCTTATGGTACGAATGATGGCTCCCCTCAAGATGAAGCTTGCAACAGTGAGCAGTACGTACTAGAACAAGTCAATTACATGGGAAGCACCTTCGAACATACAGATAGAGTACGTTACTCTCTGGACTTTAACCAAGGGAGAAGAAATCAGGAACCAACTTATGCTAGTAACCCTCAGGGAAGTCCTAATCATGATGCAGTAAACAACAACTTTTTTCAAACCCCACAATCTCAGAGCACCCCTGACCTGGCATCCATGTTTGCAGACTTTATGCAGGAGACCCGAGCCTCCCTCAAAAACCTGGAGATAAAAGTGGACCAGAAGATCAGCAACCATCTGAACTAACCCCACATAGTAGTATGGCTCTAGAGCATGAGGAGGAATGTCAAGCAGTTAGACTAAGGAATGGTAAGACCTTGACTACTCAACATCAGAACAATGAGGGACAGGACGAAAAAGAGACACCAGAGAGCAAAGTTACAGTGACAAAGGACTCCATCAAGGATGCTGAACACTTAAAAGGGAGCAATGTGGGCATTGAACACTTGGGGAGGGGGCAATGAACACTAATGAAAATCGAAGGATGTTCCCCCCAGGCAGCCTGTTAATCCCTTTTTGGTCACTCTGGACACTCATCCTGCACTACCCAAAGCTCTAGAGTACAAGGTCAAGTTACCATATCCTCAGAAACTCCAGAAAGTAAAAAAGGATAAGCAGTTCTCTAAGTTTTTAGAAGTTTTCAAGAAGCTAGAGATCAAAATCCCCTTTGTAGAGGCCCTTGAACAAATGCCTCTATATGCTAAGTTCATGAAAGAAATATTGAGCAACAAAAGGGATTGAAAAGAAGCAGAAACAATGGTACTTACTAAGGAATGCAGTGCGGTCATCCAGAGGAATCTCCCTGAGAAACTGCAAGACCTTGGGAGCTTTGTGATTCCCTGTACCATTGGAAATACCCATATACAGAAGGCCTTGTGTGATCTTGGAATAAGTATCAACCTAATGCCACTATCATTGATGAGGAAACTCCAAATTGAAGAAGTAAAGTCTACCTGTATTTGTCTCCAACTTGTTGACCGCTCAATCAAATTCCCATTTGGAGTGGTGGAAGACCTACTTGTGAGAGTAGGACCTTTTACCTTTCCCACTAACTTTGTAATATTGGATATGGAAGAGGACAAGAATGCATCCAACATTCTTAAAAGACCCTTCTTAGCCACAGGAAAAACTCTTATAGATGTACAGAAGGGTGAAGTAACACTGAGTGTCAATGAAGAGGAGGTTGTGCTGAACATATTGGAGGCTTTGCAACACCCAAATCATCTTGAACAATGCATGAGGATAGACATCATTGAACCTCTGGGTTGCAGAGGTGTTTGGAACTCGGAAGCTTAAAGAGGATCTGGACATTCTAATTGAAGACACTCTGCTTGAAATTGATGATACAACACCTCAGAAGGAGAAGCTCTGCACGCCTAGTGTTGAGGAAGGACCTCCTAAGCTCGAGCTGAAGCCTTTACCTCCATCCTTAAAGTACGCATTCCTAGGTGATAAAAACACTTATCCAGTGATCATAAGCTCGTCCCTATGATAAGAAGAAGAAGAAGAAGAGCTGATTCAAGTGCTCAAGAGCCACAGAACAGCTCTTGGATGGACCATTAGTGACCTAAAAGGGATTAGTCCAACCAAGTGTATGCACAAGATTCTGCTTGAGATTGATGCTAAACCATTTGTGCAACCACAGAGGCGGCTGAATCCAACTATGAAAGAGGTGGTCCAGAAGGAAGTTACGAAACTTTGGGAAGTTGAAATCATATATCCTATCACAAATAGCCCATGGGTAAGTCCAGTGCAAGTGGTGCCTAAGAAGGGAGGAATGACAGTGATCCACAATGAGAAGAATGAGCTTATCCCCACAAGAACTGTCACAGGATGGCATATGTGTATTGACTACAGGAGGCTCAATAACGCCAAAAGGAAGGATCACTTCCCTTTGCCCTTCATAGATTAAATGCTTGAGAGACTAGCCGGACATGCTTTCTACTGCTTCTTAGATGGATACTTCGGCTATAATCAGATTGCAGTGGACCCTCAGGATCAGAAAAAGACAGCATTCACGTGTCCCTATGGAGTATTTGCTTATCGAAGGATGCTATTTGGACTCTGTAATGCTCCTGCAACTTTTCAGAGGTGTATGCTTTCTATTTTTTTAGATATGGTTGAAAAGTTCATTGAGGTATTTATGGATGACTTCTTTGTTTTTGGTGATTCTTTTGACTCTTGCCTTAAGCATCTAGCTTTAGTCCTGAAATGGTGTCAAGAAACAAATCTCGTTTTAAACTGAAAAAAAATGTCATTTTATGGTAACTGAGGGAATTGTTCTTGGCCACCGGATTTCAAACAAGAGAATAGAGGTCGATCAAGCCAAGGTGGAAGAAAGTGAAAAATTACCACCACCTACTAATGCTAAAGCAATCAAAAGCTTCTTAGGACATGCAGTATTTTACAAGAGATTTATAAAGGATTTTTCTAAAATCGCAAAACCCCTGAGCAACCTTTTGGTTGCTGACACTCCTATTATTTTTGACAAAGAATGCTGATGCAGGAGCATCTATTAGGTTATTAGAAATATTAGTTGAAGTAGTAAAGCTTAGTTATATTAGTATTGTATGCATATGAATTAGTCCCACATCACCTAATACTCAAAGGCCTCCCATCCCCTTACTACTATAAATAAGTCCATGTATTCCTTTTGTTATGAAGTTTGAAAAATAAACACTTTTTATATTATAAGCTTTGCGCTTATCTCTTCTAGGCTCTTTTGAGAGTAAAGGGGTACATCCTTGGCCTAGCCAACCAAGGTGGGTTCTTGGCTACTTTCACCATAGTGGGTTATTAACCTCGCCAAGATTGGTGAGCCAAACGACATCCTGACATTAGTTTGGTATCAGAACAAGGTCGGTCCTCAACTTGCTCCAGAAAAATTTAATTTTGTTCGCGGGTACAGGTCCTTAGTGTGGTGCTCTCGCTGTTGGTACGAGTCGTCGTCAGTGCAGATTGTTTGCTGCAAAGTTTCGGGTAATATCATTCTTTTCTCTTTGGTGGCTTTTCTATTGGTGATTATCTTAGTACATTTCCATCATTGGTGCATTCTCATCATCATCGTGCATTATCATCATCATAACATTGGCACTCAATCATCAAACTTATTGAAAGATGATTCCAAAGCGTAGAACTACTCAAGAGATTGAAATGGAGGAGTTACGCCATCAAGTTAAGGAGTTGCAAGAGGAACTTGCAAAATATGAAGCTGCTCAAAATAATCATGGCAAGTAGAGTGATGACAGTTCTTCTAGCGAAGATGATAATAGAAATTCATTTCATTATTCTTCTTCGTCTGATGATTTGTCCACACGAAGAGCATAACACAACAACACAAAAGCTAAAGACTTAGGAATCAAAATTGATATTCCTGAGTTTGAAGGGAGACTCCAACCAGATGATTTTATCGACTGGCTTTGCACAGTGGAAAGAGTGTTCGAGTTAAAAGACATTTCGGATGACAAGCGCGTGAAACTTATAGCAATCAAGTTGAAGAAGCACGCGTCAGTATGCTGGGAGAATCTCAAGCATCAGCGAGGAAGAGAAGGACAGAGCAAAATCAAGTCATGGGATAAAATGTGCCGTGAACTAAGGAAAAAGTTCCTCCCATAGCACTACAGGCAAGAAGTCTTCATCAAATTTCACAATTTGAAACAAAAATCATTGACTGTGTAGGAATACACTATGGAATTTGAAGAACTTCTTATGAAGTGTGACATTCAAGATCCTGAAGAATAGATTGTTGCTCGCTACTTCAGAGGGCTTAATGAAAACATTGCAAACATTGTTCAACTACAACTATTCTGGACATTGGATGATGTTACAAGACTAGCATTGAAGGTTGAAAAGCAAATAACACAGAAGAAGAACAATCGCTTCTCAAAAGAAAGGGGGTGGTTAATTTCCTAAAACAAAAATGGACTTTACAACAATCCTCTAAGATAAGTGATAAACCATTATTTTATGGTCTATATTATGTTTAATTGTGTGGTTTTATCAAATCTTTACCCACTTATTCATATCATTAGCATGTATTTACAATTCCTTCCCAAAATTACTCCATGGTTGAAAACTTGCTTCCTAGAGAATTTTAATTATGTATTTTAATTCTCCTTTATTCCATTCGATGCCGTGATCTGTGTGTTAAGTGTTTCAGGTTTTATAGGGCATGAATGACTTGGAGATTGAAAAGGAGGCTTGCAAAAATGGAAGGAACACAAGAAATTAAGGAGATGACCAGCGAGAAGCGACGCGGACGCATGGCTCACGCGACCACGCGAAATGGAGAAATCAGAGTGACGCGCTCGTGTGCCTGACGTGAACGCGTGAATTGGAAGCTGCACGAGTGACGCGAATGCATGGACGACGCGCACGCGTGGCAAGGCGAAACACAGGATAACGCGAACGCGTGGATGACGCGATCGTGTGACGTGCGCGATCTGTAGAATTTGCAGAATTCGCTGGGGGCGATTTTGGGCCATGTTTTGACCCAGTTTTTGGCCCAGAAAAGCAGATTAGAGCCAGGAAACATGCAGAGACGAGGAACAACATTCATTCCGCATAATTTTAGTTTTTAGATCTGAATTTACTCTTCCTCTAGGTTTTCTCTCTACACATTCATAGTTCTTAGGATTTTGATTTTTATTGCTTTTTGGATTGGGATATTGAGAAGAGTTATTACCTCCGCCAAGACTTCATCATTCTAGTTTGTTTCCTTACTTGTCACTTACTCTTTCATATCTTTAATTTGTTCAGAATTACTATTGGATTATTTTTAGAGTTTATTAATACAAGAACTATTTTCATTTTTTATTGATCTTTTTTATTATTATTTATCATGTCTTCCTTTATTTCCCTTTCTTATTTCGTGAATGTTACATTCATGATGAGCGAGTAGTTCCATAACTTGATTGGGAGTTGGTTGAAAGGAGAACCTTGAGTTGGAATGCTCAAGAGTAAAATTATAATTGAATTTATCGTTGGGTCACCCTCTGGTCACTGATGCTAGTCCTTCCCAAGGGAGAGGATTAGAACTTGTGAATAGAAACTAACTTCCAACTTGCTTGACTTTCCTTTATCTGGTAAAGGATAACTGAGCAGAACAACCTTCAATTATCAATTAATCTTGGGAGAACTCCAACAAGGATAGGACTTCTGACTAATCTACTCCCGGTCAAGGTTTTTCATTTAAATTACATAGATTCTCTGATTTAATTTCCTGGTTATCAACTCAAAACCATTTTTGAAAACATCTGATTAATAAAATAGCACATCTTTCTGCAACTCGTTGGGAGACGACCTGGGACTCATACTCCTAGTATTTTAATTCTAATTTTGTGACAACCCTTCTAAATTGATAAGCAGATTTTTGTTGGTTAGGAACTGTACTTGCAACGTATCTCTTATAATAATTTCTTAACCCGCCAATTTTTGCCACGTCAATTTTTGGCGCCGTTGCCGGGGAGGTGCAATAGAGTGCTAAGTTATTGATTGGAATTTATTTATTTGCATTTTATTTTATTTTGCTACTATGAGCTGCATGTTTCTTTCATTAAATGATGCGTTCACTTTCTGATCCAAGCTTGCCAGTATTTGATCCTAAGATTGAAAGAACTATTTCACGTATAAGGCAAGCTCGGCGTCGGTTAGTCCTCTCCGAGGGCAAATCTGAAACGTCACGTAAGGAAGAAACAAGCTCCCATTCTACTGATTCGGTTGATTTATGTACAGGTGACATGGCAGCACCTAGGAGAGTTACTATCCAGGAAGCTGGAGCCCCTGATTTTATAATGCAACCGTTTCAAGCGCATCACCCAGTGGTGGCTGCAGATTTTGAAATAAAGACTGCACTACTCAACTTGATGCCTAAGTTTCGTGGCTTACCTGCTCAAGAGCCTATCAAGCACCTTAGGAATTTCCAAGCAGCCTGTTCTACTGTCAGGCGCGATGGTGCAGATGAGACTTCTATTTTGTTAAAAGCATTCCCATTGTCTCTTGAGGGAAAGGCGAGAGAGTAGTACTACACTCAACCCGCAGCAACTATTTCTGACTGGAATACGCTTAGAAGAGAATTTTTGGAAAAATTCTTTCTAGCTGAAGTTACTGAAAAACTAAGGAAAGACATTTCCATGATTGTTCAGGATGAATCCGAGACTCTCTACGAATACTGGGAGCGCTTCAACAATCTGATGCCAGGGCATCTTGGCCAGTTTCACTGACCTTTTCTTTACCGTTTTTAGGTTAGTTTCATGCATTTCTTTAGGAAATAAGCTAGTTTTGGGTAGATATTCACCTATGCCTTGATTCAAGCATACATTGTGAATTTTACATAATTTCATGAGGATTTTGGATAAGTTTAGTGACAAATATTATGTTGCATTACCCATGACTTGGACTAGAGCTTTGATGCACTTTATTGCTTGATTTCAGGACCAAAAGGAAGCAAGAAAAGGGGAGGTAACTTGCAAGGTTAATGAGAAAAGTGATTGCCAATAACACTCTCAAAAAGCCATCAATGCCCACGTTAGAGAGTCACGTTAACTAAGTTAACGTGAACTCTAACGTGGAGAAGAGAAGTTGAGCCAACGTTAGTGACACTTAACATTGTCACTAACGTTGGCAATTACTCATAAGTGGCCACGTTAGAAGCCACGTTAACCTAGTTAACGTGGCCTCTAACGTTAAGGGGGGAAGAGAAGCCAACGTTAGTGACACTCAACATTGTCACTAACGTTGGCCTATGATGCAAAGTACCACGTTAACTCCCACGTTAACTTGGTTAACGTGGGAACTAACGTAAGTGATGAAGAGTTGTCGACAACGTTAGTGACACTCAACATTGTCACTAACGTTGAAGCAACCACACAACCCCCAAGAGTCACGTTAACTTCCACGTTAACTTGGTTAACGTGGAAGCTAACGATGAGAAATGAAGGATGAGCCAACGTTAGTGACACTCAACATTGTCACTAACGTTGGGATGGCTAAAGATGGCCACGTTAGAAGCCACGTTAACCTAGTTAATGTGGACTATAACGTGAGACCTAGGGGCACATTGGAACGTTAGTGACAATGTTGAATGTCACTAACGTTCTCGAAGGATGGCAAGGGCCACGTTAGAAGCCACGTTAACCTAGTTAACGTGGGCTTTAACGTGAAGCAAGAAGGGGCACACTGGAACGTTAGTGACAATGTTGAGTGTCACTAACGTTCTTGAAGGTTAACAAGGCAACGTTAAAAGCCACGTTAACCTAGTTAACGTGAGTTTTAACGAGAGGCAAAGGGGTACATTGGAACGTTAGTGACAATGTTAAGTGTCACTAACGTTCTCGAACTTATACTCTCACTAAATATTAACACCCATAACGTCCTGAGCTGAAGTCTCTGCCCACTTAGCACTTTCTCTCTGCAAGTAAAGCCAAGTCCAAATGAAGAAAAGAACTGCTTCAAACTCAAGATCCAAAGGCCCAAGACTTGAAGAGTAAACTAGAAGCTGAGAAGAGTAGTATATATAGGAGTAGCTTTGAATTGTAAAAGGAGTTCTGGAGGCTGAAAAAAGAGAACTACTCTCTGTATTTTACTTTCTTTGCAAATTCTAGTTTTATGATGTATTCTCCATCTTTGTTTTCATTTTCAAGAGCTATGAACAACTAAACCCCTTTCATTGGGTTAGGGAGCTCTGTTGTAATTTAATGGATCAATACTAATTTTCATTATTCTTCTTCTATCTTTCCTCTTGATTTTACTTGAAAGCTTTCGATCTTCATCCCATTGAGTAGTTATCTTGGAAGAGAAGCTATTCAAACTTGGATCTCTTTTGAACCTTGAAAGAGGAATGAAGAGATCAAGCTAGAAATGCTTTCTCATGCTGGACCAAATTGGGTTTGGATGGGTATGTGACTATAACCCTCTCAATACTTGATTTGGGAAATGCATGTGGTATAATCAGTGACCAAACTTCATCTCTTCTCATGAGCAATTGACCAAGGAATTGGCTATTGATTAAGATTTGAGAGATTGAATTGCAAGAAATTGTAATTCAATCACTTAAGATTGCCAAGGAGATCAATGAGTGCATTGATTGAGGAATAGATAAAAATGAACTTGATCCGGAGAATTGTAACATCTCCTAAGTCCAATGAACTCCCCATCTCTGATCTTACCCATTCTCTTTAATTTCTGACATTTACTTTTATGAGCAAAATCCCCCATTCCCATTTACAATTATGTAATTTATTTTCAGTCATTTACTTCCAGTCCTTTAATTCTAGCATTTACTTTTCTGTTATTTACATTCCCGCCATTTTATTTTCTGCAACTCTCAACCCAAATTCTGGATTCGCTCAACTAGAACATTCTTCTAATTAAAGTTGCTTGATCAATCAATCCCTGTGGGATTCGACCTCACTCTATTGTGAGTTTTTACTTGACGACAAATTCGGTACACTTGCCGAAGGGAGATTTGTTGAGAGACAAGTTTTCCGTACATCAAGTTTATGGCGCCGTTGCCGGGGATTGATTGTGCATCAACAATGATTAAATTGAAAGATCACTAGATTGAGCATTTTTATTTTGTGAATTTCATTTTTCTGTTTGAGTGATTTACTTTTTGTTTTAGTTAAACTTCTTCCCTTCCCCCTCTACTCTGTTGTTTTTCTTTGTTATTTTTAATTCTGTTTGCTAACCCACTAACTGTTTGATATATTACATCACCCACAACTAACAGCAATTTTGACACAAATACTGTCTGCACCGATTTTCTTTGCTTGTACTTGTTGGTTGTATGACAGGGAGAAGAAGTGGGGCTTCAACTTCCTTTGATTCTGAACCTGAGAGAACCTTCCTTAGACAAAGGAGGGAGGCAAAAGAAAAACGTGTAGTTGGTGCTGAAGAAGAGGAGGAACACTTTAAGGAATACTTTGAACCTAACATGGAAGAAAACATGGAAAATCATCATGAAGAAGAGACTCACAACCATGGCAGAGGAGGTGGAGCAAATCATGCTGGGGAGGATAGAAGAGTTTTGGGCTCTTACATCAATCCAAACCCAGGCAATTGCGGAAGTAGCATCCAAAAGCCAACAATCCATGCCAACAACTTTGAACTTAAACCACAGCTCATCACCCTTGTTCAGAACAACTGTTCGTTTGGAGGAGGTGTTCAAGAAGACCCCAATCAACATTTGACCACCTTCCTGAGAATATGTGACACAGTGAAATCTAATGGTGTTCATCCTGACGCCTATAGACTGCTCTTATTTCCCTTCTCACTCAGGGACAAGGCAGCCAAGTGGCTGGAATCCTTCCCAAGGGAGAGCTTGACAACTTGGGAGGATGTGGTGAACAAATTCTTAGCAAGATTCTACCCTCCTCAACGAATCAATAGGCTGAGAGCTGAGGTTCAAACTTTCAGGCAACAAGATGGTGAGACTCTGTATGAAGCATGGGAGAGGTTCAAGGACTTAACAAGGAGGTGTCCACCTGACATGTTCAACGAATGGGTGCAGCTGCACATTTTCTATGAAGGGATATCCTATGAGTCAAAGAAGGCCGTGGACCATTCATCTGGAGGATCCTTGAACAAGAAGAAGACCATTGAGGAAGCCATAGATGTTATTGAAACAGTAGCAGAAAATGACTACTTCTATGCTTCCGAAAGAGGGAACACAAGAGGAGTGATGGAGCTAAACAATGTAGATGCTCTGTTGGCCCAAAACAAGCTCATCACCCAGTAGCTGGCTGACCTCACCATGAAGATGGAGAGGAACCAAGTAGCAGCAATCTCATCTTCATCAACAATCCAAGAAGGAGTGAATGAAGAAGCAGAGGGGAGTCAGGAGCAAGCCAACTACATTGGGAATTCACCAAGGAAAAACTATTATCCATACTCCAAGGCTTACAACCCTGGATGGAGAAACCACCCAAACTTTGGGTGGGGAAGTGAGCAAGATCAAAACCAAGACCAGAGACGTTACAACTCCAACAATAATGCAGCTCACCAGCAATTCACCCAGAGGACATCTCAACACCCCCACAACAACACGTCTCCACACACTTATCAAAACCAAAACAGCACGTCTGCTCTGAATCACTCATCAATTGATGACAAGCTCTCTAAGATTGAAGCCTTACTTGAAGGAATATGCCAAGAGATTCAAGAAAATAAGGTGTTCAAAGAGGAGGTGCGAGCCAATATTAAGAACCAGGGAGAGACCATTAGGAAGCTGGAATTCCAGGTGGGATATTTAGCTGAGAAGATTCCCAAACCTACTGATAGCTTCCCAAGTGACACGGAGAAAAACCCCAAGGGAGAAGCAAAGAAAGTAAGATGGAAAGATTGCAAAATGGTCACTACAAGTGAACAAGAGATTGAAGACAAGCAAGGCAAAATGTGCAAACAACCTGAAGTCAACTCAACAAAGAAGGAGGATAGAGATCACAAAGAACCAGAAATCTCACAACAATAGCTGCTGAAGCTCTATGCACCATTTCCTCAACTGCTCAATGGTGCTGTGGGAAAAAGAATATACTCAAGGTTCCTAGACTTGTTTGCATCTCTGCATGTGAACATACCATTCATCAAGGCAATTCAACAAATGCCTGCATTCATCAAGTATATGAAGGAACTTCGTCCCAGGAAAAGCTCACTCAAGGAAGGACAGACTATAGTGATGAACAAGGAATGTAGTGCCCTTATTCAACCTGAGTTGCCTACAAAAAGAAGAGACCCAGGAAGTTTTCATATCCCTTGTGCCATAGGTGAAAATATGTTCGACAGAGCACTATGTGATTTAGGGGCCAGCATCAACTTACTGCCCTTATCCCTGGTGAAGATGTTGTAGATCAATGAGATAATACCCACAGATGTAATCATCAGACTGGCTGACAAAACTCAGAAGTAAGCAATAGGAGTGGTGGAAAATGTGTTGCTAAAGGTTGGGAAATACTTTCTCCCAACAGACTTTGTCATCCTGGACATGAAAGAGAGTCACACCCATCCAATCATATTGGGAAGACCATTCCTAGCTACGGCCAGAGCACTTATCGATGTAGAGAAAGGGGAGCTAATATTGAGAATCCATGATGAACGACTCAGCTTCAATGTTTTCAAACTCTCACAAGAAACAGATCAAGAGGACAAGGAACTAAGCACAAATGATAATGAGACACTGAAGGAGGAAACAAGCACTGAAGCACAGCCAGTTCATTCTGAGACCCTCTTAACTGACAAACAAGGAAAACAGCAATTGCCACAGCTCAAGGAAAAGTTGGAGGAACCCAAACCTCTAGAGGCAGGTGAAGACAGCATCACAACTCCTTGGAGAAAAGAGGTCACCAAGGAGAAGGCAACCTCAAAAGAAACAAAGAAGAAGGTACCAAGGAAATGGAGGAACAAGAAGATCCCTACGGAAGACTTCTCTCCAGGGGATAGAGTTGTCTCAGCTTACTTCCCAGATATTCCCCCTAATCTCCCTACTGTGCCATCTCAATTACCTAAGGTCTTCACTATCAACAGAGTTCTTTCCCTGGAACATGTAGAGATCATTGATCCAACCAATGGATACAAGTCCACAGCAAGAGGGGAGGACTTTAAGCACTACCAACCACCATGATGAAGGAAAAACGTCAAGCTAGTGACGCTAAAGAAGCGCTTTATGGGAGGCAACCCATGTTTTATATGCTTTCAGATGATAATGAATAAGTCAATCTTTATGAGCTTCAATCCAAACTTGACAAACAATTGGTGAAAATCTTCTTATGCAGAATATAGTGAGGAACAAGTTTGGTGTTCAAAGCAAACCAAGACGCACGCTAGTCTTGGAAGCTTTAAACACAAAACTTTTCATCACATTGCTTCAAACTAAGTTTGGCGTCACCCCATGGTGCCACCAAAATGCATATAAGGAACCACCAATAGTTAGTTAGTTAGTTGGAATTCATAAATAAACAATCAAATCCTTTTTTCCCTTTTATTAATATTAGCCATAAAATTCATATGGTCATTTTAATATCTTTTCTTACTTTACTTAGTTTGTCTTTATAGGAAAGGAAAAGGAGCATTAAAAGGGATAGATTGGACAACCAAACAAAGAAGGTTCGGACACCACAAAAGGAAGGGTTACACACTTGTTCTAAAGAGGGAATACATTGGAAAATGTTGCCATGCAACATTGAAAAAATGGGACCCCTAGAAGACCGAGCAATCCTATCATAAAGTGATGATCCTTGTCTTCTAGCCATGCATAACCCCAACCGTCCATCAAGTGACCACATCATCAATCTACACCCTCCATTCTCTCACAACTTCTCTATATAAACGACCCTTGTCCGTATCACCCTTGATTGTCATCACACACCCTTCACCACTCTTCATTTCGGTACAATACACCCCCTATCCGATTATAAACATTCCTCCCCTCACTCTCCTCACTGCCATAAAACCCTAAACAACCAAAAGTCTCCACAACCTTACCACCTTCACATATTAATCCTCATTCATGGCATCTTCAAGTTCTAAGAGAAGAGAGGGGAAGGAACCCATGGAAGAACACCCATATGATGAGAAGAGATTTAGAAGCTTGCATCATGCATTGCAATACGGGTGGATGGTTGATAAGGAAATCATTTATGAGATGGGATTTCAAGTTAAGAAGACTGAATGCCCCGAAATCACAGAGAAGGTAGAAAGGAGAAGATGGGAGCTCCTCACTGACCCGGTCACTAAGGTGAATACAAATCTCATAAGAGAATTTTATGCAAATGCAGTCAGATATGATAAGAAAGATGAGTCATATACAAGCTTTGTGAGAGGAACAATGGTGGATTTTGGTCCCATGAGTGTAATGAGGGCATTGAAGCTACGGTCTATACCGTTTGAAGAAGAAAGTTATCACTCAAGATTGGAAAATAATACCAATTATGACCAGCTTCTACGAGACCTTTGTGTACCAGGAGCTGACTGGGAAAGGGGTGCTGGAAATAAACCAAAGTTCATTAAGAGAACAGACCTCACTCCTGAAGCCAAGGGGTGGTTCGAGCTAGTGAAGAGGTCTATTCTCCCAGCTACAAACAACTCGGAGGTGAATCTCGAGAGAGCAACAATGGTGCATTGTATACTCAAGGGAGGAGAAATCAAAGTTCATGAGATCATAGCTCAAGGCATTAGAAAGATGGCAGAGAAAAGCGACTCAAGAGGAACATTAGGTTACCCCAGCACTATTTACCGAATATGCAAGAAAGCTAGGGTGGTTTTTGAAGATGAGGACCCCGTTTGGATAAAGGAAGGTATTCCAATAACGGTCCGAAGGATGAATGCTGCAGCATCCCCCTTGCCTCAACGGAAGCAAAGAAAGAGGACAGCCCCTCAAGTAGTGGACGGCCAAGTCTCAGAGGGTCAAGCATAACAGACCTTGGACATGCACCAATTGTAGGAGGCCATTGATAGCTTATCTAGACAATATTTGAAAAGCCAAGGAGCACAGAAAGAGCTTCAACTACAGATAATGGGGCAGCAAGAGGAAACACTTTCAAGATGGATGACTCAGCAAGGTGAGTGGCAAAGGCAAATGATGGAACAGCAACTAAGCCAAGGACAACAATGGGGAGAAGCATTCAACAGGATGGAACAAAGGCAAAACGAGCAACAAGAATCCTCCCAGAGGCTAATCAACATCCAAGCACATCAAGGGGCACACATACATGAGATGCATCGAAGACAAATAGAACAGGCAGAACTATTGGACGAGCAAAGGGCATTCGCAGAAGGAGTTTACATGAGCGAAACAGGACATCATATAAACACTCAAGCCAGGCTTGGTTACTTAGTGGGACAGCTGCCAATATTGCATCCAGGAATAGCCAAGTATGATGAAATGAAGGATGAATTAGCACGAAAGGAAAGACAAAGGGTGGAAGAGAGTCATGAGTCAGTGAGGAAGGCACTTGAGGATTGGAAGCAAGCAAGATTGGCACGGATGCGAGGAAATGCAAGAGGAAACAAGGAGGACAAGCAAGGAAAAGAGCGTGGACATCCACAACAGTAAAAGGTGGTGGAGTTCCTTCTTTGTTCCATCTTTCTCTATGTTTTAAATAAGGAAGATCTTGTATGAAATAGAACTTGCTTCCATGTTATGTTTAAACCTTTTTCAATCATGTCTTTTAAGTTTTTGGTATTGAAGAGAGTCTATGTGCACTGGTCTTTATGTCACTGCATCCTTACTTCCCTTTCTTGTAAGCTTGTCCCTTTAAATCAAATAAAAAGAGAATGATTGTTTTCAAAAGACCAGAGTAGAGTTCATATTGTGGAAGTGCATTCATGAATCTTTGGGGTAGTCATAAGCTAGCTAAGTTGGTTCAACCACAAGGCTGGGATGACAATTATCTGGCCTGAATACTTTGCTTTGGAGACACTCATGAGACTAAGTTAATAACAAGATCCTAAGAAGAGAAAAGGGAAAGAACAATGGAAGTGAAAAACAAAAGAAAAAGAGTAAGCAATAAGGCTAGGCATCAATGGTTTTAATCTTGAGGCAAGTGTCTGTGGTGCTCCTGTGTGAGGGATCTACTTGAATGAATAAGCTCTTAGGGGTGCCTTATCACTTGGTAACTTGGGTTAACTAACTCGGGATTATCAGCTGAAAGTCCACTATCAAGAGTAACCTTCACTACAGAACACTTAGTAACCCAAAGAGGTGCTGGACACCAAGGTTTCAAGAAAAGAAAATAAATAAACTAAATGCCTGTAGTGTGTATGTATGGGGGATAGGCTTGAGGGAGTAAGTCCTTAGGGGTGTCTCAACACCTAGCACCTTGAACCAACTGGTTCGGGAGTGTTGGCTGAAAGCTTATCTTAAAGAGTTGCCCCCTTACAGAGCACTTAGCCTAAATAACACAAACAACCCTTGAAATAACAATAAAAGGATCAATGAATAAAAGTCTCATGGGATATAAACAAAGTAAGTGTTTATGGACATGATAAAGGTCTGAAAGCCAGTAATGGAATGAACCTAAGATGCTATACATGAAACCACCATAAAATCAGTAACATGACTTCCACAAGAATGACTCACTCCTCTGAATATTCCATTCATCATTCTCTTGTTCCAGTACTTGCTTAGGGACAAGCAAGCTTTAAGTTTGGTGTTGTGATGCCAGGGCATCTTGGCCAGTTTCACTGACCTTTTCTTTACTGTTTTTAGGTTAGTTTCATGCATTTCTTTAGGAAATAAGCTAGTTTTGGGTAGCTATTCACCTATGCCTTGATTCAAGCATACATTGTGAATTTTACATAATTTCATGAGGATTTTGCATATGTTTAGTGACAAATATTATGTTGCATTACCCATGACTTGGACTAGAGTTTTGATGCACTTTATTGCTTGATTTCAGGACCAAAAGGAAGCAAGAAAAGGGGAGGTAACTTGCAAGGTTAATGAGAAAAGTGATTGCCAATAACACTCTCAAAAAGCCATCAATGCCCACGTTAGAGAGTCACGTTAACTAAGTTAACGTGAACTCTAACGTGGAGAAGAGAAGTTGAGCCAACGTTAGTGACACTTAACATTGTCACTAACGTTGGCAATTACTCATAAGTGGCCACGTTAGAAGCCACGTTAACTAGGTTAACGTGGCCTCTAACGTTAAGGGGGGAAGAGAAGCCAACGTTAGTGACACTCAACATTGTCACTAACGTTGGCCTATGATGCAAAGTACCACGTTAACTCCCACATTAACTTGGTTAACGTGGGAACTAACGTAAGTGATGAAGAGTTGTCGACAACGTTAGTGACACTCAACATTGTCACTAACGTTGAAGCAACCACACAACCCCCAAGAGTCACGTTAACTTCCACGTTAACTTGGTTAACGTGGAAGCTAACGATGAGAAATGAAGGATGAGCCAACGTTAGTGACACTCAACATTGTCACTAACGTTGGGATGGCTAAAGATGGCCACGTTAGAAGCCACGTTAACCTAGTTAACGTGGACTCTAACGTGAGACCTAGGGGCACATTGGAACGTTAGTGACAATGTTGAATGTCACTAACATTCTCGAATGATGGCAAGGGCCACGTTAGAAGCCACGTTAACCTAGTTAACGTGGGCTTTAACGTGAAGCAAGAAGGGGCACACTGGAACATTAGTGACAATGTT
This sequence comes from Arachis hypogaea, assembly GCF_003086295.3. NCBI lineage: Eukaryota > Viridiplantae > Streptophyta > Magnoliopsida > Fabales > Fabaceae > Arachis > Arachis hypogaea. The sequence goes on along the minus strand of NC_092054.1, from coordinate 38,088,500 downwards.
GAGTGTCACTAACGTTCTCGAAGGTTAACAAGGCAACGTTAAAAGCCACGTTAACCTAGTTAATGTGAGTTTTAACGAGAGGCAAAGGGGTGCATTGGAACGTTAGTGACAATGTTAAGTGTCACTAACGTTCTCGAACTTATACTCTCACTAAATATTAACACCCCTAACGTCCTGAGCTGAAGTCTCTGCCCACTTAGCACTTTCTCTCTGCAAGTAAAGCCAAGCCCAAATAAAGAAAAGAACTGCTTCAAACTCAAGATCCAAAGGCCCAAGACTTGAAGAGTAAACTAGAAGCTGAGAAGAGTAGTATATATAGGAGTAGCTTTGAATTGTAAAAGGAGTTCTGGAGGCTGAAAAAAGAGAACTACTCTCTGTATGTTACTTTCTTTGCAAATTCTTGTTTTATGATGTATTCTCTATCTTTGTTTTCATTTTCAAGAGCTATGAACAACTAAACCCCTTTCATTGGGTTAGGGAGCTCTGTTGTAATTTGATGGATCAATACTAATTTTCATTATTCTTCTTCTATCTTTCCTCTTGATTTTACTTGAAAGCTTTTGATCTTCATCCCATTGAGTAGTTATCTTGGAAGAGAAGCTGTTCAAACTTGGATCTCTTTTGAACCTTGAAAGAGGAATGAAGAGATCAAGCTAGAAATGCTTTCTCATGCTAGACCAAATTGGGTTTGGTATGTGACTATAACCCTCTCAATACTTGATTTGGGAAATGCATGTGGTATAATCAGTGACCAAACTTCATCTCTTCTCATGAGCAATTGACCAAGGAATTGGCTATTGATCAAGATTTGAGAGATTGAATTGCAAAAAATTGTAATTCAATCACTTAAGATTGCCAAGGAGATCAATGAGTGCATTGATTGAGGAAGAGATGAAAATGAACTTGATCCGGAGAATTGCAACATCTCCTAAGCCCAATGAACTCCCCATCTCTGATCTTACCCATTCTCTTTAATTTCTGCCATTTACTTTTATGAGCAAAATCCCCCATTCACATTTACAATTCTGCAATTTATTTTCAGTCATTTACTTCTAGTCCTTTAATTCTAGCATTTACTTTTCTGTTATTTACATTCCCGCCATTTTATTTTCTGCAACTCTCAACCCAAATTATGGATTTGCTCAACTAGAACATTCTTCTAATTAAAGTTGTTTGATCAATCAATCCCTGTGGGATTCGACCTCACTCTATTGTGAGTTTTTACTTGACGACAAATTCGGTACACTTGCCGAAGGGAGATTTGTTGAGAGACAAGTTTTCCGTGCATCACAATCTTCTGAAAGCATGCCCCCACCATATGATTGACAAGATAGTGTTGCTCGGCTACGTCACATAGGGCATGAGGCCTCAAAATAAGACCACATTGGAAAGTGCTAGCAATGGGTCTATAAAAAAGTACAAGACCACTTATGAAGCATGGCAATTGATCAGCGACTTAGCTGAATCTACTCGGAATCACAGGCAGAAATAAAGCCGGTCAAAAGCTGTTGCAGAGGTATCCTCTAGTAGAGAGACTGTTGCTCTAACTCAGAGTATATGTGAAATGACCAACTTACTGAAGCAGATGTAGTTGAGTCAACAACAAGCTCAGCTTTCTCCATCACAGCAAAGCCAACAGTTGGTTCCACAAAGAGTATGCGGGATCTGTGCTGATTATAGTCATTATACTGATGAATGTCTGCAACTTCAGTAGGAAGACAATACTGTGGCAGCCACTCATAACTTCTATGACCGCCCCAATCAAGGATACAATCAAGGTGGCAGCTACAACTATAGATGGCAGGACAATTCCAACCAAGGTTGGAGAGATAATTCTAACCAGGGCTGGAGAGACAACAATAACAAAGGAGGCAGAGACAATCAAGGAAATCAGAGGTGGAATAATAACAACAACAGGCAGCAGAACTAGAACCAGCCTTACAGAGCACCTCACCTGAGGCAATCCCAAGGACCACAGCACAACCAACAACAAGTTCCGCAGATCACTCAATCTAATTCCTCTTCGAATGACGAGGTGTTTCAATCCATTGCGCAAGAACAAAAGAACGTGAAAAGTTCACTTAATGGTCTAACATCCGCTATACAAGTTCTCATCTCTTAGCTGGGATCATCCAATACTTCAAACACTCAACATGCAAGCTCTAGTGGAATTCCTTCTCAACCCTTACCCAATCCAAAGGGTGGCATCAATGCCATCACCCTAAGGTCCGGAACCACACTGCAAGGGAGGAATCAGGAGGAGCCAATCCTATCAGAACACGCCTCAGCTGAAGAGGTGGTGGAAGTAGAGGATGCTGAAGAAGAAGAAGACATACAAGACATGGTTGAAGAAGAAGAAGCTCGACCACAGAAAGAAGCACCAAAGGATGCAGACACTGCAGAAAACGCCCTTCCTATTCCATTTCCACAAATTGCAAGGAAGCCCAAGAAGCAGATGGAACTTGATCCCAAAATGGTAGAAATATTCAAAAAGGTTGAGATAACTGTTCCCCTTTTTTATGTTATTCAGCAGGTACCTAAGTACGCAAAGTTTCTAAAAGATTTATGTATACATAAAGACAAAATTAATGAATTAGAAACTATTCCTTTAGATAGTTCTATATCTGCTTTAATGGGAGGTATACCTGAAAAGTGTAGTGATCCAGGTCCATGTATGGTTAATTGTACTATTGGAGGTGTGATATTTTCTGACTGCATGTGTGATTTAGGGGCGTGTGTTAGTATAATGCCTTTGTCTATATATGATACTTTGAGGCTCCCTCCCTTAAAAAGGTCGGCAGCTCGTTTTGTGTTAGCAGATAAAAGCATTATTACAGTGGTTGGAATTGCTAAAGATGTATTAGTGAGCATTAAGGGGCTCACATTTTCCATTGACTTCTATATCCTGGAAATGCCCCCTAATGACTCAGGAAGGCCATCATCAATCCTGCTTGGAAGACCATTCCTGAAGACTTCAAAATTCAAGCTGGACGCATTTTCCGGAACCTATTCTTTTGAAATAGATGGCAGAATAGTAAAATTCAGTTTAAATGGAGCTATGGAGCACCCTTCGGATGATCATTCTATCTCCCAGTGTGACATCATAGATGAAACCGTGGCTGAAGTTCACCAGGAGGAATTAGAAGAGAAGTACACAGGACAAGGTCCAAGTGTAGGGACATTTTCAGAGGACAATGAGGGCACTTCACCATTATCGCCAGCTCCAGATGATCCAGAGCCTGGCTATGAGCAGAAATTAGAATTAAAGTCCCTTCTTCCACACCTCAAGTATGCTTACCTTGAGGACAAGTAGAAATTTCCAGTTATCATTGCAAGGGAGCTCACTTCTCAACAAGAAGAACAGCTACTCAGTGTGCTGAGAAAACACAAGAAAGCAATTGGATGGAGCCTAGCGGATATAGTAGGCATCAACCCTCAAGTTTGTGAGCACAGAATATTCCTAGAAGAGGGAGAAAAGCCTGTCCGTCAACCTCAAAGAAGACTGAATCCCACCATCTTAGAAGTTGTCAAGAAAGAAGTGATCAGGCTACTTGAAGCAGATATCATTTACCCCATCTCAGATAGCGAATGGGTCAGTCCAGTACAAGTGGTGCCCAAGAAGTCTGGAATCACTACAGTAAGATATGAGCATGGAGAGCTTCTGACAACTAGAGTGATGAATTCATGGAGAGTTTGCATTGACTATAGGCGTCTCAACTAAGCCACTCGCAAGGATCATTACCCCTTGCCATTCATTGATTAGATGTTTGATCGCTTGTCAGGTAAATTCCATTATTGCTTTTTAGATGGTTATACAGGCTATTTTCAAATTCATATAGCTCCTGAAGATCAGGAAAAGACTACTTTTACATATCCTTTTGGAACTTATGCTTATAAGAGAATGCCCTTTGGCTTATGCAATGCACCAGCTACTTTCCAAAGGTGCATGATGAGTCTTTTCTCTGACCTTATTGAGGACTGTATGGAGGTTTTTATGGATGACTTTAGCATTTATGGTGATTCATTTAGCCTTTGCTTAGATAGTTTATCTAGAGTATTAGATAGATGTGTTAGTACGAACCTTGTATTGAATTTTGAAAAATGTCACTTTATGGTAAAACAAGGGATTGTACTAGGACATGTTGTATCTAATACTGGCATTTCTGTAGATCCAGCAAAGGTGGATGTTATTTCTAGTTTACTTACACCTCCTCTGTGAGGGAAGTCCGTTCGTTCCTTGGCCACACAGGTTTTTACCAGAGATTCATTAAGGACTTTAGTAAGGTTGCACTACCCTTATTCAGACTACTGCAGAAGGATATTGAGTTCGAGTTCAGTGAGGATTGCAAACAAGCGTTTGATAAGCTGAAGACCGGCCTGACTCAAGCTCCAATTGTGAGAGGACTAGACTGGAGCCAACCATTTGAAATCATGTGCGATGCTTCCAATCATGCAGTAGGAGCGGCGCTGGCTCAGCGTAGAGGTAAGGATCCTTTTGTAATTGCTTATGCGTCTAAGACTTTAGACGCTGCTCAGTCTAATTACACTACTACTGAAAAAGAGCTCTTAGCTATTGTTTTTGCTCTTAGCTAAAAAGGAATCCAAACTAAGGCTTATACGTTGGATACTGCTACTACAAGAATTTGATTTAGAAATTAAGGATAGGAGTGGTAACCAGAATCTAGTGGCAGACCACTTGAGTCGCCTTGAGCATATTAAGGATGACTCCACTCCTATAAATGATAATTTCCCATTTGATAACCTGCAAGCAGTATTTGAAGTAGTCCCTTGGTATGCACCTGTAGCTAATTATCTAGTCAGCCGCACTTTTCCTCCAAACTTTACTAAGCATCAAAGAGACAAGCTGAAAGCGAGTCCAATATTATATATGGATGACCCATATTATAGAGATGTGGCGC